>NW_028281307.1:0-192500 GCF_059751285.1 Brachycentrus maculatus | reverse complement strand
AATTAAACAATACCTTTTCTTCAAAATGCAAAAACAACACTCTCTGCCCTATAGCGGGTAAATATTAAGTTAAAAATATGCCGCTTTTGCTGGGATATAGTACATTTTCTAGGCATTCCAAAAACATGCACAACTGAAAATTTACGATTTTTGATTTTTGACGTTGTTGAAAGGAGTGAGCGATATGACTCATACTTTTGAAGCGTCAAAGGCGTTCAAATTCAACCTTATATTCAAACTTATAAACATAAACTGTCTTATAAAATTATAACTATAACGATTTTATCGGTAAATATAGTACATGTAACTATTACGCACGTATTTTATAGAGTATTAGGAGAAAAAAATTGAGAAGTATGGTTGTAAATCATGAGTAGAATTGTGAATGCGTAGAGTGTAAAAAGTAATAACTTAACCAGCCTATGACAGATCATAAGCCTTGAAAAAACCCAGACTTCCATATTCTTCTTTATCTATATAGAAAAAAAAATAACCCTTTTCCGCACCCCAATGGTGCATAGGGCACTGTGTCATATAAACGCAGTGTTATCTTGATCGTTTACACATGAAGGAAGGGTGATCAGCCCTCCGCTTCAGGTACCAGTCCATGGTAATATTGAATAAATATTACAGTGAAAAAATCACTTATATTTATTTTACCCCCCTTGGGAATCGAACCCGGGACCTCCAGAACGGTAGCCGAGTGTGCTGACCATTACACTACGGAGGCGGACAAAAATCTATATATCTATATAGAGCTGTCTATAAAAAGTATAAATTCAGTCAATTTCAATATTGAAAAAAGTATAAAAATACTTCTTAAAAAATCCGATTTTTTAAAAATTATTATTTGTAAATTTTTAGTATACTACATATATATATTGTAATATCCTTTTGGTAATGACGCATGCAATTTTCTGAAGGTAAGTGTAATGTATGGGTTTAATTACATAACGATAATTACATGGACTTGCCGACATTTCCCAATGCGTTGCGATATATGACTTCAAGCGTACATACACATGTGAGTCAGAATGCTAAATATTTTCGACATATGGATAATACAGGTTCTAGTAATCAATCAAGCATCTTTAACGCCAGCATATGATAAATCGCAACATAATTTTCTTTAAACCCAGGTACAAACATATGGATAATACAGGTTCTAGTAATCAATCAAGCATCTTTAACGCCAGCATATGATAAATCGCAACATAATTTTCTTTAAACTAACTGTATTGAAAAAAATAAGTTTTTCTTCGTAATAAATATATGATTTTTAATAGAAAAGAGTTTGGAAGGTGAGGTGTTACGTGTGACATATGGACTTGATTATGCCCTATTTACAACTATAAACTTTTTTCAAATAGAGAAATATTTGTGTGTTTTATTATTTGCCTAAATATTTCATTTCATACTATTTTTGTGAGTCTAAGCAGCTCATTATTAGAAATAGGTATCAAATTGTGGTTGAGTGGGTTCGAACCGAGAAACTCTGACTTAAGAGTCCGCGATACTAACCATGGGACCACAACCCGATATTTTCTTACTTCAGTCGTTCGTTTCATTAGCTAAAAAAATTAAAACATATGTATATTTACTTGTCATAGGTAAAAAAAACAGGGCAGTACATGTTGCAAGACACAAGATTGACTCCTAAATTTTTAATATAGAGACCTTGGGAGAGTAAAAAGAGGCGTCTGAAGACCTCAAAAAAGATGGTCTGAGGATATAGCTTCGCTGTAGCAGCCACTGACCGAAAAAATAAAAGGATATGGAAGAGACCTATACCCAGGAGTGAAGGACAAATCGCTCACTCCTTTCAACAACATCATACATCAAAAAACTTGATTTTTCAGTAGATCGTTTTTAAAGTTTAAAAATATAATGAAATGTATTAAAAATAATTATCAAGCTACTTATTGAAATTTTTACTGTGCAACAGATCTTTTTAGGTAAAACTTGAATGTTTTTCTCCATTTGAAAAATATTTAGTTTATTTAAAAAAATAATTAAACAATACATTTTCTTCAAAATGCAAAAACAACACCTTCAATACATTTTCTTCAAAATGCAAAAACAACACCTTCTGCCCTGTAGTGGGTAAATATTGAGTTAAAAATATTCCGCTTTTGCTGGGATATAGTACATTTTCTGGGCATTCCAAAAATATGCACAACTGAATATTGACGATTTTTGATATATGACGTTGTTGAAAGGAGTGAGCGAAATGACTAAAGAAGAAGGTTTAAACACCTATTTTAAGTGTATATAAAATAAAAAAGCGGATATTTGAATGCTATGTTGTTTTAAAATCAGGGAATCAATTAAGGAGATTCCAAATTTAGACCTAACGAAGAATTGCATTTTAATTGATATACATTATTGAAAGCTATCCCACCGCATGCCCAGATCTGATACAGAAGCATTTAGCCTTCCTGACAGATCTGCTCTTGCTAAGCAATTTTTTTAAGCTAAGTTTCGAAATTTATTCTGTAAATTCACAGTAAAATCGGGATACAATTTTATATTGTTTCACATTTTCAATAAATTGATATAGATTAGTAATATTTTGTAAATGGTGTATAAGAAATATGAAAGAATGTCGAGTTAATTGAACAGGAAATCATGATTGAGTATGGAAAACACGCCGGCAAAGAGAATAATCCTTGATATCCTTAAATAAACTTTGATATCCACACAATTAATTATATTTTATTGAATGTGAATTAATTAACCCAAACCTTCAATCATATTAATTGCACATTTTCTATGATGGTTGATCATTGAAATTAAATATATTGTATTCATAACGATAGCATGTTTCCTGCAATTTTGCTGAATAAAATGATTAAATGTATTAAATTATATATGTATTTATAATAATGTAGACAGAGATTTACGATAACGTCGACTTACAGAGATGGATCTAGAAATTTCAATCCCATAATATCACATAAGTTACAGAAAAATATTTTGTGTTATCACTGATATATCGCCCACTCCTTTCAAGAACGTCATAAATCAGAATACTTGATTTTTCAGGAGACCGTTTTTAAAGTTTAAAAATATAATACAATGTTTTAAAAATAAATATCTAGCCACTTATTGAACTTTTTACTACGCAACAGATCTTTTTAGGTAAAACCTGAAGATTTTTTCTCCATTTGAAAAATATTTAATTTATTTCAAAAAATAATTAAACAATACCTTTTCTTCGAAATGCAAAAACAACACTTTCTGGCATGTAGCGGGTAAATATTAAGTTAAAAATATGCCTCTTTTTTCTGGGATATAGTACATTTTCTGGGCATTCCGAAAATATGCTCAACTGAAAATTGACGATTTTTTATTTATGACGTTCTTGAAAGGAGTGAGCGATATGTTTATACAATAAAACAACAGTTTTATAGTTTTATTTTTACCAGTGACCAGATTTTGTCACTGGTCAAATAAAAAATAAAAAAAACTAAATACTTGATTGTTGTTTTTTATAAAAAAATATAGTTCTACCAAGAAATGTCAGTACAAAATGTTAAAAACATGATATACATATTTCAAATATACATTTTCATTCAAACCTTTATCCGCACCCCAATGATGCATAGGGCACTGCATCATATAAACGCAGTGTTATCTTGATCGTTAACACGTGAAGGGAAGGTGATCAGCTCGAATCATATTGTCTCGAATAGATCAACCAGAACCTAAAATCTGGTGGTGTAAAAAGTCTACTTAATCGGAGGGCATGTAGACTTGATGTATGTATACCTACGCAAAGAAGCTAGGAGTTTGTGTCAGGACAGAAGAGTGTGGCGTTATATTCTCTCTTCCTACCCTGCGAGAGAACTGTGTGATGCTAGGAGTAGTAGTAAGGTTGATAGAAAAAAGTAGGAGAACAAGACCGCTGCCTTTCGGCACACCACTGGGCGCCATGGATTCGATTCGCCTCTGTGGTCTGGTAATAGGGCCTTCCCCAAGGCTGCCCTTGCATTCTAATGCATCGTATTTCCCTTGAATCACACAAGATACTCGGATGTAGATATATACCTCTATTCTACAGAGAAATAACGACTCATTTTTAACATGACGAGTAACATATCACATGCATACATCTATCACAAGTATCCATTCTGTTAATTTTCGTAATGTATCCTTTGAATATCTCGCGTGCTTAACGTTTTATAGAGTAAGCCATGTGAAACGAATGTGTATGTATAAATGCATACACGAATGTGGAAGAGGCGAAGAATGTTCGCGATGATAGAGTGGTTTTATTTATTGTTTCGACATTCACTTTGTAGTAAGACACGATTATGTTTTAAACGAGAACGGTAGTTTTTTACCACTTGAGTTATATTTATTTTTAACAACTATTTTTGGAAGCTACATATGCTTCCATCTATGGGTGGTAAAAAACTGAGTGGTATGGCGTCCTATTCTCTCTGCCTACCCCTGCAGGAAAGCGGGCTGTTAGTTAGTTAGTAAGATAGTTAGTTTGGGAGTAGAATATTGGTAGCGAGGAACCGTTTAATCTGTTTATTTTGTATGAACGTCTCATAGCAAGGTATAATTTTGAACAAGTTTTGTGAATTCGAGCAATGATGAAGGTGAGATTTGTATTTAATATTTTATTTATTTAAAAAATATATTATATACATAAGTCATATATTTATAATATAATATTCCAGAAGAGTAAATTCCATTTCTAATTTTGGGACATGGGATTAAGGTTAACATGACACAAATAAGAAAGTTAGAAAATAAATGATAACAAATTAAACAAAACTAACAACAGGGCAAAATATGAAATATAAAAAAATAAACGGGTATAGTAAATAGGCATATAAAAAAGTAAAAAGCATGTTTAAAGGAAACAAATGAAAAAATATAACTAATCACTCACACAGATATCTTTCCACAGAATATTTTTTCAGTTCATTTATTTTAGATCCCTGAATGGGTTCTATTTTATATATGTCATCCAGCTGGTTAATTTGGGTTTAGGCAATACATTGTAAGGACCTTACTCCAAACTTAGTTGTGTTTATCGGCTCCACATGTATTTTGTTATGTCCTCGTGTATTATACCTTCTCCCTTAGTTTTTGCCTCTACCTCCTTCCCTAAACACCCTCTTTTCTTTGCCTTCCTTATTATCATCAATTTGTAATTCATGATTTTTCTTAATTTTCGAGTAGGTACTATCTAACCTCTGATTCCAAACATATATATATATGGTATCAAATGTTTTGATCAATATAACTAGTTTGTTTTTGGTTGGTTGGAAGATATTGCTTTTTAGCACTAAGCCCGCCAATGTACTTATTTCTTTTGTGTTCATGAAGTTTAAATAAATAAATTTATTAATAACGATAAATTTCTCTCTTAAAAATCAGTTTGGTGTTGCTGTGATTCGTTTTAAACATTATTTTAAGCAACATTTCCAGTGTGTCCAAATACTTGTTCACAAAATCTGGATAAAATAATTCTAGTTCAATTACAGGAGTTATTTTCATATTATTTTTTATTATCTCACCAATGGATTTCTCAAGTGAAGTTCTAGTGATTCAAGAATAATGTTTCAAAATTGGTTCATATACATAGAACTTTCAAGAATTTGAGTAGTGTGGTTGTCAATAATGGGTAGAATTGGTGAATGTTACACGTGTGTAAGGTGATCACTTAAAGCAGCCTATGACAGTCGTCAGCCCCGTAAATGCCCAGACTTCCATATTCTTCTTCATCTTTGATGAGATGTCAAAAAATAATATTTTTTTAAGCATTTTTTTGTAATCTCATATGTTGGTAGAATGTCAAAAGGTAGTATTGTTGGGTAATATATCCACAATAAAACAAGGTTTTTTTGGATTGAATTCTACATTTATTTATGTATATCTTGATACGTGACGCGTTTCGTCTTCTTAGCACATTATCAAACACAATGTGTTTGATAATGTCCTAAGAAGACGAAACGCGTCACGTTTCAAGATATATATATATATATATATATATATATATATATATATATATATATATATATATATATATATATATATATATATATATATATATATATATATATATATATATATATATATATATATATATATATATATATATATATATATATATATATATATATATATATATATATATATATATATATATATATATATATATATACATAAATAAATGAAGAATTCAATCCAACAAAAACCTTGTTTAATTTTGGATATATTACCCAACAATTCAATATGGAATTCTACCAACTGTCTGCAGTTACAATAAAAAAGGTATTATGTTAGTGCTCAAATAAACGCCGGATTACTAGGTTGGATTACTCTTGTCTATCTAACCGGTGTTCTGTCTTGCAACAAGTTGAATAATGGGTATTTCGTGCTAAGGCTCAGAGATCTAGACCTTGGCGTAATCGAGTCATTAGTGTGACACTGTTATCCATTGCAAATATTGCATCCATACGTTATTTTCCATGCATACAATACATACTTGTAAAAGTTCTTAGTACATACGCAAGTTGATCGTCGCCGGATCAAGTGCTTGATTTACAAATCGACGTGGATAAACATTTGAAAAAAAAATGTTTGAACCGAATTGAAAAGTCACCGTTCTGCCCATTTTCGGACATCCATATTGCATAAATTCTCGTAATGTAGTACGCGTATTAGAGATTGCGTTTCAAATTTGGCTTTGTAACAAAAAGCTTATGCATAGTACTCACGATAGAAGTGAAACTTCTCAAAAAATACATAAAAATATAGAGAAACACGCATAGAAAGAGAGAGAGAGGATTTCAAAAGAAATACAACAATACACTATAATATAATTTGTTTTTAAAATATTTTGTTTATTTAATATTTACACCGTCAAATGGTATTTCAATTCGGAACACAGATTTAATAGTTTGTAATAACTAATATATGATTTACGTATATTTCCGAGATAACGAGAAAAAAATGCATCGATTTTAGTTTCAGATTTTATAATTATTTCGTTAATTATAATAATAAAACCCTTATCCGCATCCCAATGGTGCATAGGGCACTGCGTCATATAAACGCAGTGCTATCTTGATCGTTTACGCATGAAGGAAAGGTGATCAGCCCTCCGCTTCAGGTACCAGTCCAGGGTAATATTAAATAAATATGACAGTGAAAAAATCACTTATATTTATTTTACCCCCCTTAGGAATCAAACCCGGGACCTCCAGAACGGTAGCCGAGCGTGCTGACCATTACACTGCGGAGGAGGACAATTATTTCGTTAGGTTGGTTAAAACACAGTAATAAATATTACTTACGCAATGTATGGTATCTCGCTGTTCATATATAGCGTCTGACGTGTACATCTACAACGCGCGCATGCGCGACACTATCTTATTCTATCACTCTGTATAGTTGTGTATACATCGATCTCTTTTGCTCCACTGCCGTAGAGTCGGAATGTATAGCTCTCTAGCTCGTTCTCTCCACGGTTCAGGTGCAATAAAACACTTTGAACAAAGTTTTTTTTAATAACAAATGTTGATGCCAAATGATGAAAACATTTGGCTTCAACATTTGTCAATAAATAATAACTTTATTTTAAATTAATGACTTTACTTTAAATGACGAATACCTTCAGACATCTTCAAGTGTCAACTTCAGTTTCAGTACGCTCAAAGTTATTTTGTGGACTTATTGTCATCTTACGAACTTATTGAGGAAATATAATTCAGGATTCGGACTTTGCATACAAATAATCGAGTCTCTGCTCAATAAAAGCTTTCCTCGATCCAACGTAAATGGCTGTTGTGAACTCATATGTACAGTATCACAACATTGCTCGATAAGTATATCTAGGAGCTCCAAAAGTGTGGTTGTCAATATGGGTAAAATTGGTGAATGTTACACGTGTGTAAAGTGATCTTGAGTGTATGATTTTGAGATAAATGTTGTAGACAGGCTTAGTTGATTTAAAAATGGCGATTCGCTCAAATAAATTAAAACATGGTAAAATTCGCGCATTAAAAATTTCAACATAATAATATTAATATGTGTGTCAATGCCAATATTGGAACAAAGGAAAAAACAGGAAATAAATGATTTTATCAGCATATTTGTAATAAGACAAAAATTATTAATACTGACGGAAGTTCACTTTTGGAAGATAAACATAAAGTAACAATTTAATTGAAGACTTTGAGACAAGAACAACACATGTATCAAAACCTGTTTTTTTTTAAAGCAGACTGTTGAAACCAAATATCTGTGTTTACATATGACATAGCACAAGCTATTATCACACCTTTGAGGGACATAGGATTATTAAAAAAAAATACTCCGTATTTTACACATGTCGCTCACTCCTTTCAACAACGTCATATATCAAAAATCGTAAATTTTTAGCTGTGCATGTTTTGGGAACGCCCAGAAAATGTACTATATCCTAGCAAAAGCGGTATATTTTAAAGTTAATATTTACAGAAAGTGTTGTTTTTGCATTTCGAAGAAATTCATTCTCCAGCCCATGGGGATCGAGAGGAAGGTATTGCAGTTTGTCAGCTCATCTTTTCCCCGCTCCAGACTCAGCCCACTCGACGTCCCGAGAGCGATGGACGAAGTTTCATAATATTTATTTTTTGTGTGTAATTATCATCATCATCCTCTTATTATTACTATCCAAGTCTTTATAAGCGCCCTTGAAGTAGTATTTTGCGAAAATGGCGCCATGCAAATTATGCAAATTATTATTATTATTATTATGTCGGGCTGTGGTCCCGTGGTTAGTGTCGTGGACTCGAAGTTAGAGTTTCTCAGTTCGAGTCCACTCTACCACAATTTGATACCTATTTCTAATAATAAGCCGCTTATGCACACAGAAATAGTATGACATTGAAATATTTGTGTAAATAAAAAAAGTTTATAAATGAAAATAAAATAAAATATTCAGTTTGCGAGCCGCAGTTTGCCAACCACTGTGCCATTGATGAGGCCGTCGTATCGCAGTGGATAGGTTCTAGAATAGCCCCCAAACTAAGACTGAAGATCCAAAGCTATTTGATTTTCCTTTGTATCGCTTATTCCATCATCTTCGCAAAACATTTTTGCATTTTAGCCACTTAAATTTACGAATGTTTATTCACTTGAACAAAGATTGCTCACATGACGTCACGCTTTGGTTGAAGCAGTGTTTCCCAACCTTATTTGTGGAGGTCCTCACCAAAACGTTACATTTCCATTGCAAATGATTTCAAGAAATTCGGTATGTATCACTCAACTTTGGGTGCTTTGCCAAATAAAAAATAAATAAAAAAGTAATCAGGAATTCTAGCATGTATAATTGTTACGTTTTGGTGCAATTTAATTATATTAACATTAATATGATGTGAAAACGTATCGCTCACTCCTTTCAAGAACGTCATAAATCAAAAAACTTGATTTTTCAGGAGAACGTTTTTAAAGTTTAAAAATATAAAACAATGTATTAAAAATAAATATCAAGCCACTTTTTGAGCTTTTCACCGTGCAACAGACCTTTTTGGGTAAAACCTGAAGGTTTCTTCTACATTTCAAAAATATTTAGTTTATTTAAAAATAATTAAATATTACCTTTTCTTCAAAATGCAAAAAGAACACTTTATACCCTGTATCGGGTAAATATTAAGTTAAAAATATGCCTCTTTTGCTGGGATATAGTACATTTTCTGGGCATTCCGAAAACATGCACAACTCAAAATTGACGATTTTTGATTTATGACGTTCTTGAAAGGAGTGAGCGGTATGTGATATTTTTTATTACTTTAATATGTTTTTCTTCTTTTATTAACGGTCGTAGCCGATTTGTACATAATATATTGTATGTATACTTTATGATAAAATAATATTTTATCTTTTTGACTAAATTATTGGTTCAAAAATTAATTTTTATAAACAAGGATGAATTTTTTTTTTATTTTTTTTTTTTTGACTTGCTTATTAATGCCCAGACTTCCATATTTTTCTTCATCTTTGATGAGATGTCAAAAAATAATAATACGAAAATAACTCCTGTAATTGGAGATAATCCAGATTTTGTGAACAAGTATTTGGACACACTCAAAATGTTGTAACAAGGATGAACGTAATATAAGACAAGGAATTATGCATTGGCCTAAAATGTTGTAATTATTAATGCTTTATAGTTAGGAAGTGACATATTCCAGATATCGATATGGCGGCGAAATCATTGCTGAGGTTTTGCATTCAGTGTATAGGAGTATTGAATCCAGACACTGTCCGGCTGTTATTAGGTACAATAAAATATACTATGTTTGATAGAAATGTGTGCCTGCTTCATTGAACATAGGCGATCAAAATTTGAAGCAATTGTTGATAATGCTCCTCGCATATCTTCGTTGATCGTCCTTCAATATCAAACCCCTTATCCGCAACCCCATGGTGCATAGGGCACTGCTTCATATGAACACAGTGTTATCTTGATCGTTTACACACGAAGGAAAGGTGATCAGCCCTCCGCTTCAGGTACCAGTCCAGGGTTATATTGAATAAATATTAGAGTGAAAAAATCACTTATATTTATTTGACCCTCCCTGGGAATCGAACCAGGGACCTCCAGTACGGTAGCCGAGCATGCTGACCATTACACTACGGAGGCGTGCTCTTTATTTGATAGTAGTCAGAGTCGAAAATCCCAATTGTTATCTTTACAAAACTAGACGTTTTTTTTCTGCGGCAAACCAATTAATCACCACGGTACACCTGTGTGCCGCGGCACACACTTTGCGGAACACTGGATTAAAGGATACTTTGAACTCACTCCATAATGACCATAGTGCATTTTTTTCTCGATCACGTCATCAAAACTTTGCTGTTGGCAATGTCGTTATAAGTACGTCGATATTGTTTGCATGTTAAAACGAAATTCTAAGAAATACTATTATACTTCAATATGTACTCATTTTTAATGACACTGCGGAAGATACAGAACGAAGTCTACCGAGCTCTCAATTTTTCCGGGTATGGATAAATCGGAACGCGGATTATCCGGAACGTTTCGTGTTAAGTACAAACACATTTTTAAATGAGATAACCAGCGAGTGTTTTTGCCTAGAATTTTCAGTCAATAATTACATGAAATTATAGTAACTTTAAACATAAAGAGTAAATCCACTCACGAGTAGGCATAGGCTATGAAACCCAAAAAGTTTAAGCCTAAGTAGGGTCATGATAAGCGATGTTGCATAAGCCGTAGCTAGATTTCAGAGTCACTTGGACGTTAAGTAATTAAAAAAAATATATAACCGGTGAAGCCTATATCTTTGCAAAGCTTATCTGCCTCAGATGAATGTGCGGTGAAACGATGTACGACAGAAGTTCAATTGGTGAAATAAGGAATGATTGCAGAACTGAGATACGCATTATCAATAAATTTAAAAAGAATGCGTTGAGATGGTTTGGACGTGTAAAGCGAATGAATGAGGAAGAAATGGTAAAACAAATTTATGGAGTGAATGTTATTGGGAAAAGGAGTAGTGGAAGACTGTGAAAAACTTGGGATGATCAGGTATGTCATATACTTAAAAGCGGTTAGGTCAGGAGTCCAAATAATCGAGGAGATGCATGAATCTAGAAGAAACGAAGAATGTTTGCAAAGACAGAGTGGTGTGGCGTTCTATTCTTTCTGCCTTCCCATGCGGGAAGTGGCATGCTGTTAAGTTAGTTATCTAACATATCTGCAGGTTAGAGAAAGATAAGATAAGGTTAGAAATGGAAAATATGTAAAAAAAAATACCTCTGAAATATCCATTATTGTGTAGATTTTTCCTTAAAACGAAATGTCTGAGTAAGTTTTTTCCCTGTACGTACGTGGACTGTTCAATTTATACGTAGACTGACGTCATAAAGCAAAATGTAGTTTATTTAGAAGTAACATGTCTGTGTAAGGGGACTCAAGTGTTCACACACTTATCACAACGGTGTTTCCCCTTTTAGAAACAGTCCTGGAACTCTTTTTGTGTGATGTCCTTCAGCTTCTTCGTCGCATTTGCCTTAATCTCGAGAATCGTCTCAAATCTTCTTCCTTTCAAAGATCTTTTGAGTTTGAGGAACAAGAAGAAGTCAGGAGGAGTGAGATCAGGTGTGTAGGGTGGGTGGGGAAGAACAGTGATCGAGTGTTTGGTCAAAAGCTCACGAGTTCTAAAACCTGAATGGGCTGGAGCGTTGTCATGAGCGTTATTGTTATTAGCTTCAGCCCACTCAATTTTTTCGTATTTATTTTGAATGTACCAATTTTCTTAGCTACGGATAGATTGATTGTGACAGGAGGCATTTGTGACCCAAAAACGCTAGCCAAGCTGAAAGGAAAGGTCAACCAAACAAATTTTTAGAACCGCACTCCTCTGTGGCTGCGAATGCTGGACAATGTACATATAACGCCTACTCTAGGCAACTAGAAACTGCTGAAATGCGAATGCTTAGATGGTTAGCTGGAGTGTCCCTTAGAAACAAAATAAAGAGTGCACGCATTCGTGGAGGCCTGGGTGTGACTGACTTCAATAGTTAGATAGATGAAAGACAATTGGGATGGTATGGGCACATAGGACGTAGAGAACCTGAATATATTGTAAACCAGGTGATTGCTATGGATCTTCCTCGAAAGACATCTAGAAGAAGACCAAAAAATTCATGGATGCTACAGAAAGATAACATGATTCGGAGGTATGGCCTAAGTGACGTTACATATGATAAAAAGACCTACAACCTGACGATGAGGAGACCTATCTCCAACAGTCTACAAAGACGATAAGTTGGTATGGAGCTAGGAAGAAGAAGGATATAGTATTTGTATTTTGCATAGTATCACATATTCATAAACAAGTTTATAGGTACTGAATTCAATGGCTACTCTACCGTATGAAGTCAGGTACAAAATCTGCGAAAGTAGATATTGATGCATCGTACTTCAATATGATATATAGGTACATCAAATAATAAAATAATAAATAGAGCGTGCAAGGTCGTTCTGAACAACTGAAGCAAATAAATAGGTACCATACGCAAGAACTCGAGTAAACACACGACTTAATAAGTACCTACCCATAATGTTAAATGTGTACTCAGTACATTCTGCAGCAGTGAACACCTACTAGAATGCATTGCAGAATCCACCAGTGCCTTGCGTATCAAATGTCATGACCTAAGTTCGGCGACATTGAACCGGCTGTTATGGCTCAACCGCTGTGCAAGTTCTCTTAGAAAATTGTTGTATTTTACCTAGATATTATATTATATTATACCCACATTAAATTATATTCTTCATATTTTTTTTAAGCATAAAATTTAATATGCTTTGTAGCGTAGATACACTTGCAGTCAACTTCGTTCTACCAGATGTTAGTTTGGTGTTTATTGCACCATTAAAATATTTTTTTTTTTGAAACGCTATCATTTTTTAAAAAAACTAGTCAAATTGAAAATGATATTTTCAGGCGTCTCCTAGTATGCAAAATATATGACAAATCTTAAATATATTTTATGATGGTTTTGATAATAATAACTAACTATTTTCAAACATGTCGCCGACAAAGTAACATTTACTAGATCTTTTCAATTGAAGCATAAATATGACTACCTAAATATTTATTGATCTTGGGTGGAATTCTGATTGCCACACGTTTATAAAGTGATTACTGAAATCAGTCTATGACAGGTCGTAAGCCTGTAAATGCCTATACTTTTAAATGTGTCTTCATCTATATTGAGATATCAATAAAACAAATATAACTTTCAAGTGGAAAAAAAACATATTATTGTAATAAAAAAAATTAGACACACTCAAAATAACGGAAAAAAAAATTTATACAGATATTCAGTAATGCTGTTAAAATTTGACTTTGTAACAAGAAAACCATACAAGAAAGAGATTAGACTCATCTTCGACCCCTGTATCAAGTTCAAATAATCATAATATCTGGTAAATGCTCAACACTCAGCACTCATGTATCAATAAAAAAATCTTGATGTTTTTTTTACTGTTAACAGTGGTAGGCACTATCGAACTTTTTGCAGCACGGCGCAATAAAGTTCTAGGAGGCGCTGAAACTCACTGAATCCATTCTCTGCACGGATTGAGTAATGCCTATGTAATGCCATTCCATGTCTTGTTCGTACTCGTAATTTCACCCAATAATTACTGTAGCTCAGCTAGTATTTTGTTGTCGCTAGGCATCATTGTAAGATTAACATCGCTGTATTGATTTAATTATCTCCATTAATATTGTAATTGGCACTTTTTAATTGGCATCAGTGCATGGGAATAACGAAGTGTTGATTTTCTCAAGTACCTGAAAATCGTCAATTTTCAGTTGTGTATGTTTATTGGAATTGGAATGCCCAAAAAATGTTCTATATCCCAGCAAAAGCGGCATATTTTAAACTTAATATTTACCCGCTACAGGGCAGAAAGTGTTGTTTTTGCATATTGAAAAAAAGGTTTTGTTTAATAATTTTTTTAAATATACTAAATATTTTTCAAATGGAGAAAAAACATTCAGGTTTTACATAAAAAGATCTGTTGCACAATAAAAAGCTCAATAAGTGGCTTGATATTTATTTTTAATACATTTTATGATATTTTTAAAGTTTGAAAACGATTTCCTGAAAAATCAAGTTTTTTGATATATGATGTTGTTAAAAGGAGTGAGCGATGTATGTGGATTACATATCCTAAATAGTTTGAGCAGGCAAACACGATTTCAGTAAGTATTCCAGTTGAGAAATCAATGTTTTTTTGTTGTTTTAACGTCAATATGAGATTTCAGCTAATATTTGAGTCATTTCAGATATTTAAGTCTCATCCATAATATTTTTGACCCGCACATTTCATGAGATGTGGCAGGAATAAAGAATGAAATAGAAATTAATGAAATGAAAAACCCATCTTATGATTTTAAGTATATGAAAGAAGATGAAAATCTGAGCACCTGGGGCTTATTTTGTTTTAAATTTGTGTTTGTCCCCTGCTTATATATATAAATATGAGGTAAATTAAAAATATAAATTTTTACAATATAAATTACATAGAGTGTTTTCAAAGACATATTGTTTGGAAATCCCGGGGCTTTAGACACAGTTTTTGTAGTATAAAAAATTGTTTTTTTTTTTCGAAATAAATATATGGGTTTGAAGAGAAAATACTTGTTGAAAGGTGAGGAGATAAAAAAACCATAATAATATTTTTTAAATACATTTTCTTAGAACAAATCATATTCCAAAATATATTCTTAAAAAAATGTGTTCGGAGACAAAATTGTGGCCACTGCGCGGCCAATAGCTTAATAAATTGGATGTTTGCGAGTCTCCCTTTAATGTACAATACGTCGGACACAATGGTGAACGTTACACAAGCAAGTAAAGTGATCACTCAAGCCAGCTAAATGCTAGGCAATAAGCCCTGAAATGCTCAGACTTTCATATAAAAACGATGGACGCTACTTGGGAAAACTATAATATTTTTCTTTTGTTAAACTTTTGTATACATATTTGTAACAAGGAAATCATAAAAAGGAAAAATAAGGGATTCGGTGAGGTGTGGGCAGAAGGCAGATCTCCTGGCTCCGGAATATACGAGATTGGATGGGGATCAGAACCGTCGAGGCGATGTTTAGAGCTGCCCAAGACCAGGACAATTACTCTCAAGTGATAGTCGACGTCAGGGGGATCTGACATGATACGAAGAGAAGAAGAAGACTAGGAAATATCATCTGTATAAAAGAAAACGACATTTTGAATGAAAAAACGGGTATGCAATCGCAACACTCTGTATAATTTTAATTGAACTGCAGTCTAAACACAAAAAAATGGATCAAGGTACCGCGATAAATAACGAACGTGACTAAGCATAAATTTACTGTAATATTCTTACGAATTCGCCGGGATATGAACCTAAAACAGAAATAAAACGCCCATACTTTGTTATATATGTATATTTATAAGGCCACCCGGTCGTCTCTTAGCCGAGATAACACCTAAAAGTAATACAGGCTGTTCATAAAATGCCCTATTCTAGTTGAAGGAAAATGCACCGAAATATCTATATACTGTTTATATATTTTAATGAATAACCCACAAAGTCTCTACTTTTAGATGCTTGTCTGCTGGTAGGATATAAGGATAATAATAATAATAATAAAATCCTTATCCGCACCCAATGGTGCATAGGGCACTGCCTCATATAAACGCAGTGTTATCCTGATCGTTTACACATGAAGGAAAGGTGATCAGTCCTCCGCTTCAGGTACCAGTCCAGGGTAATATTAAATAAATATGACAGTGAAAACATCACTAATATTTATTTTACCCCCCTTGGGAATCGAACCCGGGACCTTCAGAACGGTAGCTGAGCGCGCTGACCATTACAGTACGGAGGCGGACTAAGGATAGAGAAGGAGGAGGATATAAGGATAGAGAAGGTAAATATGAAAAATACATCACAAACACCCAGACTAATTGAAAATAAATCTTTCTTAAATTTACTTTGCAATTGGCAGGAATCGACACCCAGATTCGTGAACAAGGATTTGGACATATCTAAAGTGTGTGTAACTCCATGTTACATTATATGTGATACGAGTATGACACACGAGAATTTCACGACTTGGATGCGGAAATTCTCGAATGTTATCGCGGATGATATTGAAATAGCAGAATAGAAAGGCAGTTTCCGATCAGGCTGTATCATTAGGCGTGTTTCGCAAAGAGTCGAGTTTGTAGCTCGCCGCTGAGCAGCTGAGGTCACCGGGTTCCCGCTTAGGTCAGGGTGAATAACTCGACAAGGTTACTTCTACTAGCTAGTCTACGCTACAGATGTGTACCTGTGACTAGGTCCAGTACACATGTACGCGCCTAGTAACCATAGACTAAGGAGACACGTATGAACAATCACACATATTTGTATAGCGGGGGAAGCCTTTACAGAGACCATAAACAAATTAAATGTGGATTTAAACAGCATATCAAAGTGGCTTCAAATTAACAAACTAGAAGAAAGAAAGAAGAAAGCCAAACCCAAGGATAAATATAATTATATATGTATAAGAGTATATATATATATATATATATATATATATATATATATATATATATATATATATATATATATATATATATATATATATATAAAGATGGCAACTCTATCTATGAGAATGAAATGAAACATTTGGGTGTAATATTGGATTAAAAATTAAACTTAAATGCAAATTTTGAACATGTTTAAAGAAAAATATCTCAAAAAAATACTAAAAAAACCCCATAATTTCATGCTATTTCTGTGAGCCCGAGCGGCTCATTTTTAGAAAAAGGTAGGAAATTGATGTAGAGTGGGTTCGAACCGAGAAACTCTGACTCGAGAGTCCGCGACACTAACCACGAGGCCACAACCCGAAACAACCCTTTTAAAAAAATTGAAAAAAATAAATGTTTAATTATATAAGTACTACATAAACCATCGCATCAGTGCGAATACCTGCCCACATCTTTAATTCTGAAGACCCAGTATTTGTTAACTGGTTTTGAAAAGAAAAGTGTTACAGAAAGATAGAAAATAAAAAAAAAATCAATAAAATATCAGTTAACAAAAAAATATCAGAAATACATTGTTTAAAAAAATCGGGCTAGGAAGACGTGTTACCTCTACTGCAGTCGGCCGACAATTTTATTCTGTGTTGCGTCGTATCCCCTTAAGACTAGCCAATGTGCTAGTCGTCAATTTGGCTAGATTGACGCTAACGCATTAGCAAGAAAAGTGAGAAACCTATATTGGCTCGGTTTGATGTAAAATAATTGCAAATTTGAGTCAAAAGATACAAATGTATCTAGTACATTTTGTAAGTTTCTATATTGGCATAACCTTTTTGTTGGATGAGTACTCTCCAATCGCAATTTAGCAAGTCATCGGTTTCACCAAACATGTAACTGTATTGTGTAATATCAGATATATATTAATTTTCATTTTCTTAAGTTTTACTTGATAAATACCACTTTTCCTTAAAATCTATTATGATACGTGTTTCGATGCATTCCGCATCATTTTCAAACACCGTGTTGAAAATAATTGTTTTTACCAAGTGAGATGTAAATTAAAAATGGATACATTTTACCACAAAGTGACTGTCGAATCAATTGATGAAGATGTTTTATATTATCCACTGACACTTCGTGATGGAATTGCATTTTTAATATATTATTAGATTAAAACCAATATTTTTAGCTTTTCCACTTTATTTAGTAAATTCCACTAAATAAAGTGGAAAAGCTAAAAATATTGGTTATAATCTAATAATATATGATGAAGATGTTTTTGTGTGTCTAGATCCTTGTTCGCTTCCAGTGAACTCACACATAAAGCATGAGATTTATGATATATGTAGGAGTTCCAAAAAAAATAATTGTATAATTGTCAATCAGGGGTAGAATGGTGAATGATCACTTAATCTAGCCTATGACAAATCATAACCCTTGAAAATCTTGACTTCCATATTCTGCTTCTTCGATGTTGGGATATAAATATAAAACATATTAAAATATAACTCTTTAGTGGACAAAATTTACATTTCGCTCACTCCTTTCAAGAACGTCATAAATCAAAAAACTTGATTTTTCAGGAGAACGTTTTTAAAGTTTAAAAATATAATACAACGTATTAAAAATAAATATATATCCACTTATTGAACTTTTTACTGTGCAACAAATCTTTTTCGGTAAAACGTGAAGGTTTTATCTCCATTTTTTAAAAATATAAAGTATATTTAAAAAAATACTTAAATAATACTTTTTCTTCAAAATGCAAAAACAACACTTTCTGCCCTGTAGCGAGTAAATATTAAGTTAAAAATATGCCTCTTTTGCTTGGATATAGTACATTTTCTGGGCATTCTGAAAACACGTACAGTTGAAAATGGACGATATTTGATTTATGACGTTTTTGAAAGGAGTGAGCAATTTGTGAACAAATATTTGGACTCACTAAACATTTTTCCATTAATTAATTCGGCAGTCACTTTGTGGTAAAATTTATCCATTTTTAATTTAAGCGTTACTCAGTAAATACCAATATTTCTTAAAACCTATTATGACACACGTTTCGATGCTTTCTCCATCATTTTCAATAGCGGTGTTTGAAAACGATGCGGATTGCATTGCAAAAATCACTCAAAATATTCTCAGAATCATTAAAAGTTAAATGTGAAGCATTATTTGTTTTTGAAAATAATAAAACCCAAAAATAAACTGCATGCTAGGAACAGGAAAATGTGTCGAAAAATTTTAAATGAGTAAATAAGATTTAAAAAGTGATAATTCAAGTATAAACGATATTCATTCGACATTGACATATACATATATGTATACCACAAAATTATG
Organism: Brachycentrus maculatus; assembly: GCF_059751285.1. Taxonomy (NCBI): domain Eukaryota; kingdom Metazoa; phylum Arthropoda; class Insecta; order Trichoptera; family Brachycentridae; genus Brachycentrus; species Brachycentrus maculatus. The sequence goes on along the minus strand of NW_028281307.1, from coordinate 173,084 downwards.
ACTCAGTTCAAATATCAAATTATACCAAAATTTCGCTGAATCGACACAACGAGGAAAGGAAAACATATGTGTGGGTTATTTCCGTACTTTTTGTGATAATCTTCCTTCAGTTCATTATCATTAAAAGCACAATCAGCGTGGGAAGCTATGAACAATATTTTTTAATATTATCGTGATATTCCATACGTTCTTGTTACTTGTCGAAAAAAATCAAACTAAATATTACTATGTATGATACAATTAAACAGTTGAATATACCACGTTTATGAGTTTTATTTATTTATGCGACTAGTTTCGAAAACTTACAGATGTTTACATCTTCTGGTACAAATTAAAACTAAATTTGTATTAGAAGATGAAAACATCTGTAAGTTTTCGAAACTAGTCGTATTTGTAAATAAAACTCATTAAAGTAGTATATTCAACTGTTTAATTTTAATAAAATAATCATGTCATTCCACGAAGTTAATGCCGAATCAATTAATAATATGTAAGTATTATTATACATATTATTATTATTATACATATCTAAGACATTTTGAGTGTGTCCTAGTACTTGTTCACAAAATCAGGATTATATCCAATTACAGGAGTTATTTTCATATTATTTTTAACATCTCATTAAAGATGAAGAAGAATATGGAAGTCTGGGCATTTACGGGGCTGACGACCGTCATAGGCTAGTTTAAGTGATCACTTTACACACGTGTAATATTCACCAATTCTACCCAGTATTGACAACCACACTACTCAAATTCTTGGATGCTCTATACATATGAACCAATTTTGAATCATTATTCTTGAATCACTAGATATACTCGAATTTATCTGTAAAAATCATTATTTAATATAATAATTTATATATTCACATACTTATATGTTATGTTCAATACGGAGTGCTGGTACCAATACCGATGTATGGAAGCGAAACATCGAACTTGCAAGAGAAGGAAGAAAGCAGAGTGGACACTGTTGAAATGTGTTCCCTGAGAGTAATGTGTGTAAATTGTTGTATGACAAAATTTCAAATGAAGATATTACAAAATAATGAAGTGCTACATAGGGATAATTTAAAATTATCTTTTTGGTAAAATGTATCAATTTTCAATTGAAGTTTTACTTACTTAATACCAATATTTCTTAAAATTTACTGTGACACCTGTTTCGATGCATTCCGCATCATACGGCGTTTGAAAATGACGCGCAATGCATCGAAACACGTGTCACAGTAGATATTAAGGAATAGTGGTATTTACTAAATAATTAAAAAGATTTAAAAAAAATCTTTAAGCCGGTATGGACACGTGGAGAGAACAGATAACGAGAGAGCGACGAAGAAAGTATATTTAGCAAATGTGAACGGGACAACAGAACGAGGACGGCCAAAAAAGAACCTTATATAATATTGTAATATTATTATTGTATTAATTATACAATAAATAATACAATGAAAATATCATAATTTATAAAGTTTTAATTATGTTGATAAATTCATTCTTATTGGTTGAAACATTTAATAAGGAATTTTTATGACCATAGTCTAAGAAAACTACGTAAAATCTTAGATTTGAATAATTCAAATATCCCGCAAACTGGTTTGAAGAATAAAAATTACATCAAATAAATTCAATTCTAGTTTTTTAATATTAATTTTGTAAAAGATATCAATTTTGTACAATATTTATATTTTTAAGTGTGTAACATAATTAAACGACTGCTTCGGTCACTCAATGACTTTTATTTGGAAATCCGAGATTTTTATTGGAAAATAATATTATTTTTATACATTAATATAAATCAAAATATAAATTTTTGTTGATTAAAAAATCCCAAATGTCTTCACGTTTTATCAATGCACACGTAATGATTGTTCTTATAAATGTGTCGCCTACTTTCAAAATCCGCCAGATCCAATTTTATAAGATTTAAAAAATTACTCTACCAGAATGCCAATTGTGGGTTTTGTTGTTTAAAATATTTAAGTACTTGAAAACCGTGGTTAAAAATACTTAAAAATAGCGTTGTATTTCAAATTCCGCTGTATTCATGGAACTTGCCTTCTGACCCATATCGGCCAATCACAGAGCGGGGATAGGTCAAACATTAATATGACATCATTATCGGTTTGTGTCTCGTGTTTTTTTTTTAAATGGGAAAATTCTCTATTTCATAATATTTTATCGAAAAAAGGACAAATCTTTGAAACATAAATGTTAACCGGAGAATTTAGCATTTTTTGTAAAATCGACTTACATGGATCTGGCGGATTTTGAACGTAGGCGACACAAATGTCTTGTATTATTAACATAAGAACGTTGTTGTTTCATATTTAAAAAAAATATATGTTCATATCAATTCAAGCATTATGAAATTATACATACACATTAGAAACGTGTGCTTTCTATTTTTCTTTTTTCCCCATTCAATCGGACTTAGCCACAGCAACGCGTAGCGGCTATGGCTAGTTTGAAATAAAAATGATAATGTCATGTAGGCTGGAATTAAAATGAAAAGATAACACGTTATCTACGCTGTGTTTATAATTTTAACATTGCTCTTGATTTTTTTTCCAACGACTGTTAATAATGGACAGAATGGTGAACATCACACAAGTGTATAAAGTGATCACTTGAGCCAGCCAAATGTCAGTTCATAAGCTTTGGGATGATAAGACTTACATCTTCTTTCATATAAAGAGGAACGATAGATGTTTCATTTGAAGTAAAGATAATAATAATAATAAAACCCTTATCCGCACCCCAATGGTGCATAGGGCACTGCTTCATATAAACGCAGTGTTATCTCAATCGTTTTTACACATGAAGGAAAGGTGATAAGTCCTCCGCTTCAGGTACCAGTCCAGGGTAATATTGTTTAAATATAACAGTGAAAATATCACTTATATTTATTTGACCCCTCCTGGGAATCGAACCCGGGACCTCCAGAACGGTAGCCGAGCGGGCTGACCATTACACTACGGAGGCGGAAGATACCTATAAAAATAAAAATAAATGTGCGACTTTTTGCCGAATGGAGATCGGTTAAACTAATCTTCACTACGTAGTTTAAACGTTAACTTCCGTCATCGTCAGACTCTCTAGAATATAGTAGTGACTAATACAGAGATACTACTGTATGTAAAAGTATTTACAATAATACACATCACTCACTCCTTTCAAGAACGTCATAAATCAAAAAAACTTGATTTTTCAGGAGAACGTTTTTAAAGTTTAAAAATATAATACAATGTATTAAAAATAAAATCGAGCCACTTATTAAACTTTTTACTGTGCAACAGATCTTTTTAGGTTAAACCTGAAGGTTTTTTCTCCATTTGAAAAATATTTAGTATGTTTTAAAAAAAATAATTAAACAATACCTTTTCTTCAAAATGCAAAAACAACACTTTCTGGCTATAGCGGGTAAAAATTAAGTTAAAATTATGCCTCTTTTGCTGGGATATAGTACATTTTCTGGGCATTCCGAAAACATGTACAACTTAAAATTGCCGATTTTTGATTTATGACGTTCTTGAAAGGAGTGAGCGATATGTAACACATTTATGGTTACGTACAATGCTTGGCGAAAATTACTCATTATGATTTTTTACAAGTCATTCATTAATCTTAACTTATTTTTTGCAGTCATTAAGTACCTGAAAATTAATGGATTATGATGAAGCGTAAAAATCGGAAAAAAATCTGAATTAAAAAAAAAAACATAATAATTATCATTTGAGAAGGTCATTTTACAAAACAAATTAGACGCTTTATTGTATTTCATAAATAAAAAATAGAATCTAAGTAGTATTGAAAATATTAAAAAAAATTGTATTGAAAATCTTTTAGAAAATTTCAGTACACATCGTGCGCACAGACTATGACAGCGCGCCTTGCCAACTTGACGACTAACGCACTTGCTAATAAACTAAAGCTTAGCTTTACATTTCAGGTCTGAAGGTGCAGCAAATAAATGAACAGAATGAAATTAATGTACGAAGAAATGTTTGAAAACATCATTTTCAATTTTTATCTAACTAATTTGTTGTATTTTTTATACCTCGTCCGCCTCCGTAGTGTAATGGTCATAACGCTCGGCTAAAGTGCTGGAGGTCCTGGGCTCGATTCCCAAGGGGGTGAAAATAAATATTAATATTTTTCAACTCTAATATTTATTCAATATTACCCTGGACTGGTTACCTGAAGCGGAGGGTTGATCACCCTTTCTTCGTGTGTTAACGATCGAGATAACACTGCGTTTATATGATCAGTGCCATATGCACATTGGGGTGCGGATAAGGGTTTGAAGAAGATTTTTGAAGATTTTTTTTATACACACATGCACACAGGCATATATAGGGTAGTAATAACTTCCCTTATAGTTTTTTTCCAATTAATGATTCGGCAGTCACTTTGTGGTAATATCTATTCATTTTTAATTAAGTTTGACTTGATTACAACCACATTTCTTAACAAAATTCTGTTTAATTCTGATGCAATAGAAATTGATTATATAATTAATAATAAACCCATAATTAACAATATGACAGTGAATAATGATTCCTCCCTTTAAAAATAATAAATAAAATAAGAAAATATATATAAGTAAATGTGAAAAAAAGCTCCTCCTTCATCTTTCAATGTTCCAAGGGCAAATCTCTAAAATTTAGACTTTGCGTCACATACGGTGTTTAAAAATGGTGCGGAATCAATCGAAACACCTGTCGCAACAGATTTTAAGAAAAAGTGGTATTTTCCGATTGTAAAAAAATAAACAAAAATCTTGAATACCATTATCGGTTTGCCTTTCCTTGTAGCGCTCCACATTACTTCTCGGTCTTCTTCTCGTAACGTATCGATCACCCCTTTAAACAACGTCATATGTCAACAAACTTGATTTTTCAGGAGATCGATTTTAAAGTTTAAAAATATAATGAAATGAATTAATAATAAATATCATGCCACTTAACTTTTTACTGTGCAACAGATCTTTTAAGGTAAAACCTGATTTTTTTTCTCCATTTGAAAAATATCAAATACTTATATTTAAAAAAAAATAACAATACTTTTTCTTCAAAATGCAAAAACAACACTTTCTACCCTGTAGCGGGTAAATATTAAGTTAAAAATATGCCGCTTTTTCTGGGATATAGTACATTTCCTGGGCATTCAGAAAACATGCACAACTGATAATTGACTTTTGATATACGACGTTGTTGAAAGGAGTGAGCGGTATGTTCTCTACATTATTCTACATATATACATAAACATATTAATTGCAAACCAAACGTGTTTACCTTGCGATCTTCTGTTTCACAGTAATAATCATAATGTAGGTCTGTGTATAATACTGGCACCATGGCGTAGAAGGTCAAAAATATAACCTTCTTTATGACGGATAATATAAGTTTTATATTATTTATATACGATGCATTAACGACTAGAATTTAAATTCTAAATAAACGTTAATCTGAGGTTAACTAATTAACATGATTACATTCCTTTAATATCCATAATTAATTTTAATTCCTTACAATAAATCTATTATATTTTTTTATTATTATTATATAATGTAAACAAATGGGTTTTATTTAAATCATTCTACTTCCTCTAACCTCTAACCTTTGTGCATCACGTTTATACAGCGATGCATAGGGCAGTGAGTCTTTCAGAAGTAGTGTTATCTTGATCGTTAATAAATACAATAAGGAAAGGTGATCAGCCCTGCGCTTCAGCCCAGGGTAATATTTAATCAATATTGAATGAAAAATGTCAGATATTTATTTGAAACATAATGGGAATCGAACTTGGGACCTTACGCAAGGTAGCCTAACGCTTAAGGGAAAGTAAATGGGAAAAATACATCACTGATACCCGCGTTCATTCAAAAAAATCTTGAATTTATTTCGTAATATCGCTCACTCCTTTCAAGAACGTCATAAATCAAAAAACTTGATTTTGCAGGAAAACGTTTTTAAAGTTTAAAAATATAAAACAATTTATTAAAAATAAATATCAAGCCACGTATTGAACTTTTACTGTGCAACAGATCATTTTAGGTAAAACCTGAATGTTTTTTCTCCATTTGAAAAATATTTAGTATATTTAAAAAAAAATAATTAAACAATACCCTTTCTTCAAAATGCAAAAACAACAATTGCTGCCCTGTAGCGTGTAAATATCAAGTTAAAAATATGTCTCTGCTGGGATATAGTACATTTTCTGGGCATTCCGAAAACATGCACAACTGAAAATTTTCGATTTTTGATTTATGACGTTCTTGAAAGGAGTGAGCGATATGTGGAAATTGAACCCACTACGCTAGTTTTGCAGTCAGGCCTCTAAAATCACTACGCCACGGCGTCTGTCTAGGTATATCCCTCATACTATAACAGACCATTCAAACCTTGTCGCTAGACAGTATGTTTTAATACAAATATTTCTACTATAATCAGCATAATATTGTACTAAATCTATCCACATTGTTTTGCAATGATAATTATTTTTAGTAGGAGTTTTGTATTCACTGTACCATCAAATATTAACTGGAACAAACGCTTACAAAATTCGCTCGAGGCTAGTTTATCAAACAGAGTTTGAAAAATTCAATTCGCTGTGGACGTTTTTTTCATTGCAGTATGCTATTTTGCGTTGAAACAACTGATCGCTAACTATGATAACAAATTGAAATATTTTTTTAATAGATTTATATTATCCACCGACACTTCGTGATGGAATTGCATTTTTAATTTATTATTAGATTAAAACCAATATTTTTAGCTTTTCCACTTTTTTATTTGACCAGCGACCGGGTTTCGTCGTTACCGACATCATCAGACTGGTGAGAGGCTATACAAATTGTTATGTTATATATAAAAGAAGGCAGGAGTTGATAACCATGATTTGATATAATTTTATGAGAAATTAATTTAATTTGAGTGAATTTAAGTATTGTATGATATTTAAAATATTTTTTATAAAGGTTTTTTTTTGTATTGAAAGCACGATTTTATATAAAGTTATAATAGATTTGCATTTTTTGTAAATGAATTTAAATTATGTAACGAGGTATCAGGAAATGTTGGTTGACGGCTCCTTCCACTAAGCTGTGGTTGTCCGGGGGGAGTCCGAAGTTCTCTGAAATGTAAATTTCCCGGCAGTCATTTCTTATCGACAAGACATTAAGGCATCTATTGTTTCTTTTCTAATGGGTAAAGTAAGGGAGAATGAATGTGTGTTACTTGATCATTTAATATGTATTTATTATGACAATTTTTTAATCTATTTATTTCCAAAATTTCGAGCCTATCTAATTTTTTACCTTTACTACATTTGTGTAAGATTTTTACATTAACATTTTTATCGAAATCATGATTTGACTCTATCAAGTGGTTTGCAAAAGTGGAGTTTTCTTTTTTATTTCTCCAACTTTGGACATGTTCGTTTATTCTTATTTTAAACGATCGTCCTGTTTGCCCCACGTATTCAGCACTGCATGATCCACAACTTAATAAATATGAGCCTGAATTTGTTTCTTTTTCCCTTTTATCTTTATTATTAATTAGTATTTTCCCCAGATTTGAATTATTATAAAAGGCTATGGAGCATTCATCTTTGTTCGCTAGTTTTCCGATTCTGTTACTACTATCCCCTATAAAAGATAATTTTGCCCATTTTTTAACTACTTTTGAAGTCTCTGTAATGAGAGCTTTATTTAATTGAGATGTTGCAAGTCTCTTTTGTTTTTTCCTAATTAATTGATCAATTAAACCACATTCATAACCGTTATTGGAGGCTATCGTCTTTATGATATTGAGTTCTGAGTTGTAATTATCATTATTTAATGGGACATACAACAGCCTATGAATTAAACTATGAAATACAGCGAGTTTATGGGAAATATGATGCTTAGATTTGTTATGAATGATGTTATCGCTGTATGTGGGTTTTCTGTAAATCGCAAATTCTAATTGATTGTTTTCGATGCTAATTTTTAAATCAAGGAAATTTATTACTTTACCGCCCAGTTCCATAGTGAATTGAATTGATTTATTAATTTTGTTTATTTCTGTTAAGAAAATATATCTATACAGGTTTTAATTAAGTTACTATATATGTATAGATCGTATAGATCAAAACTACTATATATATGTATAGATATGTATGTATAGATCAAAACTACTTTCAATTCAATAATAAATATTATGTACAAAAATCAGGTTTAGCTATGGGAAGCCCCATTTCACCGATCCTTGCTGAAATATTCATGGATCATATGGAAAAATCCATTACAAAATTAAAATCTTTCACTAACGTTAAATTTTATCGCCGCTACGTCGATGATATACTAATTGTATGGTCAGGAAGCCAAAGACAATTAGATATTCGAACATGTCCAAAGTTGGAGAAATAAAAAAGAAAACTCCACTTTTGCAAACCACTTGATAGAGTCAAATCATGATTTCGATAAAAATGTTAATGTAAAAATCTTACACAAATGTAGTAAAGGTAAAAAATTAGATAGGCTCGAAATTTTGGAAATAAATAGATTAAAAAATTGTCATAATAAATACATATTAAATGATCAAGTAACACACATTCATTCTCCTTTACTTTACCCATTAGAAAAGAAACAATAGATGCCTTAATGTCTTGTCGATAAGAAATGACTGCCGGGAAATTTACATTTCAGAGAACTTCGGACTCCCCCCGGACAACCACAGCTTAGTGGAAGGAGCCGTCAACCAACATTTCCTGATACCTCGTTACATAATTTAAATTCATTTACAAAAAATGCAAATCTATTATAACTTTATATAAAATCGTGCTTTCAATACAAAAAAAAACCTTTATAAAAAATATTTTAAATATCATACAATACTTAAATTCACTCAAATTAAATTAATTTCTCATAAAATTATATCAAATCATGGTTATCAACTCCTGCCTTCTTTTATATATAACATAACAATTTGTATAGCCTCTCACCAGTCTGATGATGTCGGTAACGACGAAACCCGGTCGCTGGTCAAATAAAAAAGTGGAAAAGCTAAAAATATTGGTTTTAATCTAATAATAAATTAAATTGAAATATGTTGAAAATTTTACATTTATTATAACCTTAATTGTATACCTGGGTATCAATCCTTTTTTCTCGCACTTTTTTTTCGTCATTTGACTGTGAGCATTTTTGAAATTAAAATTTTGAATTAGTATCTAATAAAAAAGAAACCTAGATACAGGGTGCGTGAAATCACTTACAACCATTGCTTTATTTACGATTTGATACGACGTTTAGAGGATAATTTTACTGTGGGTTATTTTAAAATAGGTATATTTGGTTTTTACAATTGATTTTATATTTTTCTCGAACTCGATATCATAGACAAACGTTTAGCAAAACGTTTTATGATAGGTGATTGAATGGTGATATAAGGAGAAAATTACAAGGCTGAAATTAGCATTATTGATAAAATGATAAAAAAATGTGTTGAGATGGTTTAGGCATGAGAATCGGATGAGTAAAGAAAGAACTGTAAAAAAAATCATAAGCCGAATGTACATTTACATGCAAATTTATGTAGTTAGGAATAAAAACAGAGGAAGACCGAGAAAAATAAAGCATGATCAAGTATTTCAAATATTTGAAATTGATCATGTCAGGAGTCGGAAAAATTGACGGGTATGTATGAGGAGATTCATGAATATGGAAGAGACAAAGAATATTTGGAAACACAGATTGGTGTGGTGTTTTTTTCTCTTATTACCCTTGCGGAAAAACGGCGTGAAGGTTTGTTAGTTAAGTAAGTAATAATATTTAAAAAAATCACACTTTTATTCACATTGGATAATCCAAAACAAAATATACCGTGATCTTTAAAACTATAATGTAAAAACCGTGCACAATTATAACCATTACAAAATAGGTCTACACTTGTTTTACACCAGTACAAGTTAACAAGTGAAAAGGATAAAAAGTGCTTTCACTTGTATGGACTCCAATGTAAAACTATATCAACGAACGATTACTTTTACAGACGGTCTAATTTATTTTCTCGCACATTAATTAACTTGCTAGCTTCAGGAATCCAGTATACGATATGGACTGATAACAATAAATGCAATTTCTGCAATGATTTTATAATGTAATTTGAGGAAATTGAGTTGCGATATTTTTTATATATACGGTGTTAATATTTAAAAATAAGCGTTGGTACTGCAAGGCTAATGAAAGGCTAATGAAAACAACGTGTCCGTCAGCTTATAATGTTCATATCTCCGAAAAATTTAGTTAAATGTGACTTTTAAAGATATAAAGTTACTACTAATAAATCGCTCACTCCTTTCAAGAACGTCATAAATCAAAAATCGTCAGTTTTCAGTTGTGCATGTTTTTGGAATGCCCAGAAAATTTACTATATCCCACCAAAAGCGGCATATTTTTAACTTAATATTTACCCGCTTCAGGGCAGAAAGTATTGTTTTTGCATTTTGAAGAAAAGGCATTGTTTAATAATTTTTTTAAATAAACCAAGTTTTTTTCAAATGGAGAAAAAACATTCAGGTTTTACCTTAAAAGATCTGTTGCACAGTAAAAAGTTCAATAAGTGGCTTGATATTTATTTTTAATACATTGTATTATATTTTTAAACATTAAAAACGTTCCCCTGAAAATTCGAGTTTTTTTATTTATGACGTTCTTGAAAGGAGTGAGCGAAATGTCCATTTTGGAAAATATGCACTTTTTAAAAGCAAGTGAATTAATATATTATAAAAAAAAATCATAAAACAATCGGTATGATTTTTATTGAAATTCGTGAAGAAATAAGGACAAACACAGGACTCATTTTTAACAAATAAAATAACAAGGCGCAAAGAAAAGACATACGTAACAGTAATTTGGAATTTCCTACATATTATTTTTTTGTTTATTTATAGTTACATTTTTTAATACGATTTGTTACAATTTCTATACATTATTTATATACATCACTCGCATATTCTTACTGCTCAGTACTATGCGTAGAGGTATGCGTAAAGGGTCTAGCTAAATGATTTTTACCATCTTTGATTTTTTTAAAGTATTATTAAATAAAATTAAGATTCAATGTGCATTATTATTTCCTGTTGTTGATATCCCGAATAAATTTTTATACAAGCAAATCTATTTACCATATTATTTTAGAGACTAGAAGGAATGTGTATTTGATAACGCATTTTTATCCATATTTGCGCGGTATTATGGATAATCCTGAAATTATCCGGAGCATCGGTCTGTATGTTTCCGATAGTTACCTAAGACAGCGTCGGCATAGATTGTTTTCCATTCCTTTATACAGGACTAACCTGCCGATGGTTATGCCTGTTGGAAGAGTTACTGCCATGCTGACCGATATCACGACGGATATTTTTCTGTTCCATGTGTCTGAGGGGGTATACCAAAGATTGAATGCATTTAATTTGAAATAATAACGTAAAACATTATTACACTCCACATCCAAGGATTTTTTTAAATTTCTTTAATATATCTATGATTACAAAAATGGAGTTTTCAGGTTTTGAAGCTTGCATTCTTAAACATAAATATTCATTGCTTATCATGTCCGTTAATCTTAATAACGGTGATTCAGTTAGTTAGGTACTGAACATATTATATAAACCTTTGTTCAAGTTTGAATTAAATTAATTATGTTCCAACGCCTTACATCCATAACATATTATGCTTCTCAATAACTAACTAACCATGACGCCGCTTCCCCGCAGGGATAGGCAGAGAGAATGGAAGACAACTCCATTCTGTATTATAAATAAATATAAATTATAAGTAAGTATATGTTACCAACTACGGTTAGTTTAAACAGTGTTGACATTAAGGCGGACGATCGCAAACCATGTCAGACCCGTTTCCTCGAAATGTTCAAACTCAAAGTACCTACCCAGGATACGAAAATGTGCTCTTGCAACACTTTCCGAGAGACTGACTTTTATTGCAGTTGACTCATAAAAAATATTATGAGAGAAAAAATGAGGTAATTATACATTAAAGTAGCGAAAAACGTAGTTACCATTAAAATATTATATACAACATTTTGAGTGTGTCCAAATACTTCACAAATCTGGATTATCTCCAATTATAGAGTTAATTTTCATATTATTTTTTGACATCTCATCAAAGATGAACAAGAATATGAAAGTCTGGGAATTTACGAGGCTGACGACCGTCATAGGCTGGTTTAAGTGATCAAATTACACACGTGTAACATTCACCAATTCTACCCATAATTGACAACCACGCTTATCAAATTCTTGGAAGTTCTATATATATGAACCAAATCAGAAACGTTGTTCTCGAATCTTTACAACTTCACTAGAGACATCTATTGGTGAGATGAAAAGAAGCTTTTTTATTGGGTAGAAACTATTATATCAGTATGTGAGGTCCGAATCCTGGATTATAATCACACACATGAGAAACGCCAGAAAATATCATTTTCATTTTTATTATTTCAGCTTATAATTTGACCAGTTAATTTATTTTACAACATTTATAGTGTTTCTAAATACTTTTTCAGAAATCTGGATTATTTCCAATTATAGGAGTTAATTTTCATATTATTTTTTGACATCTCATCAAAGATGAAGATAAATATGGTAGTCTGGGCATTACCGGGGCTGACAACCGTCAGGGGCTGGTTTAAGTGATTACTTTACACACGTGTAACATTCAAAACATTGATTAGATGTCAAAAATATTATGAAAATTAACTCCTATAATTGGAGAAAAAACCTTCAGGTTTTTGCTAAAAAGATCTGTTGCACAGTAAAAGTTCAATAAGTGGCTATTTATTTATTTTAATACATTTTATTATATTCTTAAACACAAAAAAACGATCTCCTGAAAAATCAAATTTTTCGAAATATGCCGTTGTTGAAAGGAGTGAGCGAAATGTATACAAAATATTATGTTTTCAAGCGTCTCCTAGAATGTAAAAGAATTCGGGAAAAATCTCACATCCATTTTACGAAGGTCTCTGCTGTATAGTAAAATGACTTACTCAACTCAATCAAAGATGGTGCTAAGAACTCACACGTGAAAGTGACAATTTGAGTATATATACAACTTTCAAAATTTGGGTTGTGTGGTTGTCATGGGTGAATATTACACGTGTATAAAGTGATTATTAAAACCTGCCAATGACAGGTTGTAAGCCCTGTAAATACCCAGACTTCCATTTTCTTCTTCACCTATGTTAGTTGTCAACCCATAAATAATTAAGTAATAAATATTTTCCAAATCGAATTTAGCTCTGCGGTTAAAGTTTTGATGATATTAATTTTTAATTATTTTTTAACCGCAAATCCTTTGTTTATATACGTAATACTTGTTAAACAATATGTTTAGATATAATTGGTGAAATGTAAGTATTTTTACTACCTTTTTTTTAACCGCAATTATCCTCTTGGAATCTTTTTAAATTAGTCACTTTAATTTTTTAATTCTAACAACATTTTTCACCGAACTTTGTTTTTTATTCACTAAACTGATGAGCACTAAAAAAATAACAGAAGGAAAAATAATAACATAAAAGGATTATAAAAGCTCGATTAAAAGTAATGCTTAGGGCGTTTCAAATAAATTGTTTACATATGAAAGAAAAACAGAATATATTTGATTCAAATTATTGACTTATAAAATTGCTTACACGTGAAATTCTATTTGATTAAATAATAGCGTCCACTCCACGCAAAAAACCTTATTCAACTGCCAAACACTGACCAATTGGAATTTTTCCAATGTTGGAAATAACAAGGTATTCAACAAATGCTACGCAAGATCCGACAAAACAGGCTTTTTCATAAAAATGTACATCCATCAACAAGAATGATCAAAATCAACCATACCAGCAATGTCAATTTTGTTGCAAAGTGTAAGCGCTTATTTAAAAACTGGTTTTGCGGAAACTCGTTGAATAAAACCTGTTTTACAGAAGGTTGATGATTTCAAAAGTCGTTAAAGTATCGCAAGCGAGTTAGAAATGGTTTCAATAAGTGCTTGAACCTTTTTGTTCAGGTGGACGTTCACTGTACATTATAATAAATTAAAAGAATAATTAAATAATTAAAAACACACAATTTTTTTTTTTTAATTTAAATTATTAAGTGGCGATATTGTATCAATGATCAAATGATTTTTCAAAACATTATTTTTTTTTTACTTTCATTATTGTTATTTTTATTTTTGTATACATTGAAAACATATTTATATTGTGTATTTTTTGTACTTACATACCGAGTATTTTTGCAGTTTTTATGTTGTTGTTTTTTTTGTTTTTAATTTATTATTAGATTAAAACCAATATTTTTAGCTTTTCCACTTTTTTATTTGACCAGCGACCGGGTTTCGTCGTTACCGACATCATCAGACCAGTCTGATGATGTCGGTAACGACGAAACCCGGTCGCTGGTCAAATAAAAAAGTGGAAAAGCTAAAAATATTGGTTTTAATCTAATAATAAATTAAAAATGCAATTCCATCACTAAGTGTCAGTGGATAATATAAATCTTTTTTTGTTTTTGTTTAATTAAATTATGAAATTTGAGATCGATACATCGTACGACATTTATAAATGATAAAAGTTTTTTTTTTAATTGTTTGCATTTTACAATAATATATAATTAAATGTACACAAAATATAATAATATATTAATACAAAAAAAATCTCTCAAAGGCATGGCCTGTGTGTGATCTTAAAATGTCCTATTTAAAAAATCTCAAACTAGGAAAAATACACACAAATTTTTAAAATATGGTTGCTAAGCATGTTAATAGTAAATTTGTCCGCCTCCGTAGTGTACTGCTCAGCTCACTCGGCTACCGTTCTGGAGGTTCCGGGTTCGATTCCCAGGGGGTGTCAAATAAATATAAGTGATTTTTTCACTTTCATTATTTTGTGAATATTACCCTGGATAACGATCTTCTTCGTGTGATAACGATCAAGATAACACTGCGTTTATATAATGCAGTGCCTTATGGACCATTGGGGTGCGGATAAGGGTTTGACTTGAAGCATGTTAAAAAAAAACATTTTGTAGTCTCGTGGGCCATCGTTAGTCGACCCCTGACCGCTGTCCATTATGTTTCCACAAAATACAACTTTTATTACAACCATTTCACATGACGCTGTACTTAAGTACTAATCCTCACAAATACGCATTATTACAACGAAACCACACTTTGCGAAACCGGTTTCAATTCATCGCTGCCGAAATATTCATAATAATAATCGTTTATATTACCTACTGCCGCCGCGCCGCGTCCCATCGATAAAACAAAATGTATTAGGTAAGCATTGAGTAAGTTTAAGGAGTACTTAAAATATAGCATTAGTATACAACATTTTGAGTATGTCTAAATACTTGGTCACAAATCTGGATTATCTCCAATTATGGGAGTTGTTTTTTATATTATGTTTTGACATCTCATCAAAGATGTACAAATATATATATAGAAATTTCAAGAATTTGAGTAGCGTGGTTGTTAATAATGGGTGGAATTGGTAAATGTTACACGTGTGTAAAGTGATCACTTAAACCAGCCTATGACGGTCTTCAGCCCCGTAAATTCCCAGACTTCAATATTCTTCTTCATCTTTGATGAGATGTCAAAAAATAATAGTACTAGTATAATTAAGTTTATTTTAGTAATAACTATCTCAATCAATAAGCATTAAAAACTAGTATTCGTAGATTTATTATTATAAAAAATGAAGAATACTACACATAGGTATGTTTTTTTCTTGTTCTTAGTACATTTTTAGTTTTGCTATCGTTTTTTTTAAATATAATATTATACATATTTTTATTATTGAAAATATATTTTTCTTCTAATTATAAGATATATTTATTAATATCTCAACGTAGATGAAGAAATCTATTGAGATTGGAATATGAATGTCTGGGTCCCTGTCATTGGCTGTTTTAAGTGATCACTTTATACACTACGTAACATTTATAATTCTATTTTTAATTGACAACTATACTACAGAAATCTCGAAAAATTGTATAAATGCTTCAATTAAAACATCGTTATTTTTTTTTAAATTCTATAAAAAACTACAATACGTAGGTGACAAGAGTTCCATGATTTTATCTCAACGGACTTCTTCGTCTTCTCAACAGAGATATCAATAATAATCTTTATATGAGTTACTCCTGCACGGAGTTAATAAAAAAATTATGAACTAAAATTCGGTCATTCTTATTTAAAACATAATAAATTAATTCAATATAAAAAGTTTGTTTAAAATTTTTGAAATTAGATAATTTGTTTGAGCTTTTTAATTTACGTTTATTTTAATAACGTGTCTGTACAAAATAACGTACAGAAGATTTGAGAAAAATCGGGTGAAGTTTAAGATGACTTAACTTTAAAATTTCTTTAAGCTCATTTGGTGAAAACGAAAGTTGTTTATAATTTGTTTGTCCAAGGTCTGATGACGTATTTTCAAATCATTATAAAAGAATAATCTCATGTAAAATTTCGATAACGATTGCAAATTATTGCATCAGAATTAATACGTTTTGTGTTAGTTCTGTTTAATTATTTTAATTTTGTTGTAAAATTATTTTTAATAAAATCGAACGTAGGTACCACCTGAACAGCTACCAAATGTATGTCTGTTTAATAAGGAAAAAAAAATAAGGAAAAAAATGGATTGTAAAGAATTAGCAACAAGTAGAATGTACGATGTATGAATCAGGCACGTGCGATGTCTGTTTTAAGGCCCAGTATTCGTTAAACTAAATTTTCTGTAAATCCAGGTGACATTTTACGTGCTTGATTTTTTTTTAAAACACTGTTTTTGAATTGAAAAAATAAGTTTTTCTTTGAAATAATTATATGGTTTTGAAAATAAAAGAGTCGTTGAAAGGTAAGGAGTAAAACAAAAAAAAGATAGATAATTTTTCCATATATTTTCGGAAAAACAAAAAAAAAAATCCAAAATACATTATTTAAAAAAATTGGGCGCAGAAAGACGTGTTTCCTCTACAGCGGTCGGCCGGTGAATTAATTCTGGATTGAATTGTATCCCCTTAAGAAGGGATCTTGAAGGGATGATACATTTTTAAAAAGTAAAAAAAAACAGTATGGATTGTACCATTGGTAGGTACTGTTATACTTGGCAATGGTTATACTCCTACAATGGCACAAAACAAAGTATTAATTAAACTCTGCTACTACTACTACCATCTCGCCGTTTCTCTGAAGGGGTAGGTAGAGAGGATTGAAGCCTACACTCTTCTCTCATGGTGATCAGCCCTCCGCTTCAGGTACCAACCAGTCCAGGGTAATATTGAATAAATATTAGAGTGAAATAATTACTTTACATTTGACCCCCCTCTGGGAATCGAACTCGGGACCTCAAAAACGGTAGCCGAGCGTGCTGACCATTACACTACGGAGGCGGAAATATCCATACTCCCTCATATTGATCTCCCAATATATTAATATCCCAATATCGATCTTAATTTGTCCACAAAATACCTTCTTTTTTCCAACTCAGCAGTTTCAGACATTTATTTATTTTTATTTTTTTTTAAAAAATATTACATACATGGGTCATATATACATATAATATTCCCGATGAGTAATTTCTATTTCTCATTTTGTTACATGGAATTAAGGTTAACAAGACAGGAACACAAATAATAACGTGACGAAAAAGATTTTTTTTAAATATCCAAAACTAATACATGGCAAAATATAAAAGCAATAAACAGGTATAATAAATAGGCACAAGAAGCATATTTAAAAGAAATAAACGAGGAAAATATAAGGTAAGAAGTATATCTTAAATAAACAAATGAGAAAATTAAAAAAATGAGAAAATATTAAAAACAAATGGTAAAAACAAATGAAGAAAATATGACTAATCTTTCCATAAAGTACCTACTCAGATCATTTATTTTGGATCTCCGAATGGGTTTTATTTTATATGTCATGCAGCTGGTTAATTTTAATGACGTCAAAATATAATATCATTCGTTTTTTAAGTAAAAACGTGTAAAATATATATATCTTTATTCCATAAAACTATTTTTGAATGAACAGTGAAATTTCAGGAAATATAACAATTGTTTCTGACATAATTTTCACAATCAAATATCTCCGAGAATCGGTCTTGGATTTATGGCGTCGAAAAATTACATTTTTATTTAAAAAATTTTGAAAATATAAAAATGAGAAAATATAAAAATCATAATGTAAAAACAAAATAAGAAAAAATGACTAATCGTTCCATAAAGTATTTTTTCAGATTGATTATTTTGGATCCCCGAATGGGTTCTATTTTATATATGTCAGGCAGCTGGTTAATTTGGGTATAGGCAATATATTTTAAGGACCTTACTCCAAATTTAGTAGTGTTTATCGGCTCCACATGTATTTTGTTATATCATCGTGTATTATGATTATGAATTTCTTTGTTAAAAATCGGTATGGTATTGATGTGAGTCGTTTTAAATATTATTTGAAGCATTTTTATTTTTTTATTTTTATTTTTATAAATTTTTTAATCAAAGATACATTGTATGGCAAAATAATCAACATAGTTACAATTTTTTTTTTACGTGCTACCTCACTAAGAGAGCTGATTGCTGGTGTTTAGAGAGGGAGTTCGCTTACAGGGATTGTACATATAAATAAGAAGTAAAAATAAACTTACAGGGTTTGTACATATAAATAAGAAGTAAAAATAAACTTACAGGGTTTGTACATATAAATAAGAAGTAAAAATAAACTTACAGGGTTTGTACATATAAATAAGAAGTAAAAATAAACTTACAGGGTTTGTACATATAAATAAGAAGTAAAAATAAACTTACAGGGTTTGTACATATAAATAAGAAGTAAAAATAAACTTACAGGGTTTGTACATATAAATAAGAAGTAAAAATAAACTTACAGGGTTTGTACATATAAATAAGAAGTAAAAATAAACTTACAGGGTTTGTACATATAAATAAGAAGTAAAAATAAACTTACAGGGTTTGTACATATAAATAAGAAGTAAAAATAAACTTACAGGGTTTGTACATATAAATAAGAAGTAAAAATAAACTTACAGGGTTTGTACATATAAATAAGAAGTAAAAATAAACTTACAGGGTTTATACATATAAATAAGAAGTAAAAATAAACTTACAGGGTTTGTACATATAAATAAGAAGTAAAAATAAACTTACAGGGTTTGTACATATAAATAAGAAGTAAAAATAAACTTACAGGGTTTGTACATATAAATAAGAAGTAAAAATAAACTTACAAGGTTTGTACATATAAATAAGAAGTAAAAATAAGAAATAATAAAATTGTAATCAAACGGGAGTTTGCCTTATATGTTTTTGTAAATCATTTTTGAAAGATTTTAAATTGATTATATTTTTTATTCTTGCAGGTAGTTTATTAAAATGTTTTATTCCTATAAAAGAATAGTGGTTTTGAGCTGCACTAGTATTATATTTTGGGGTCCTTAAGTTATTTTGTGATCTTGTATTTCTAAAATTATGTGACAATAATGTTTCCCTTTCTTTAAATATTTGTAAAATTGATGCTCTTTTAAAAATCGATTCTACAGTAGGTGCGCTAAATTCTTGGAAAATTAAGTTTGATGGATAGATCCTAGGCTTTTTTAAGATAATTTATTATATTTGTAATCTCATAAGTTGGTAGAATGTCAAAAGGTATTATTTTAGTGCTCAAATAAACGTCTTTTACATGAGTGGTGTACGGTAGACGAAATATATTTCTAACAGCTCTATTTTGTATATCTTGTATTTCGAAAAAATCTCTTCTTCGTCGACATGGTCGCCGTATTTTTTTAATAAACAAATGCACGCCCACCCACGAGCTAGCTACGCACTAGACGGTATGTTGACGCTGCGTTGCTATGGTCAGTAATGACGTCCTTTCAGCAACACATTTATATACAAGGTGGCGTAAAATTAAACACCCTGCCGGCAGATGTTATAATTTTTGCATCGTAAGTCAATCACATGTGACATTTGTGAACTATACAGCATTTGTGAACCATGCAGTATACAAACAAATTCATTAAACAGGCATAAATGTGCATTCGACAAAACGATGTGTGATAGATGTTCGAATAGTGAAATAAGGAAGGAATGCAAAGCTGAAATAAGTATTATCGATAAAATTAAGAATGGTGTGTTGAGATGGTTCGGACATGTAGAGCGAAGAGGTGGTAAAACAAATTTATGAGGCGAATGTAATTGGAAAAAGAAGCAGAGGAAGACCGAGAAAAACATGGAACGATCAGGTATGCCAAATACTGGTGAGTGGTCAGGTTAGGATTCGTAATAATCGGTGGGTATGTATGAGGAGATGCATGAACGTGGAAGAGGCGAAGAATGTTTGAAAAGACAGAGTGGTGTGGCGTTCTATTCTCTCTGCCTACCCCTGCGAGGAAGCGGTGTGATGGTTAGTTAGTTAAATGTGTATCAACACGGGCGGCAGCCACTTGAAGAGCATCATCGGAATAGTATCGGAAAGGTATCGGGAAGGGCTTCACTTAACAAAAAAATTGTAAGGGTTCAATTAAGTTTTCCATTACTGAATTTAATTTAATTTTTATTTAATAAAAAAAACTTTTTTAAAAACAAAATTGACGAATGATTAATTTCGCGCCATTCTGAATTTCGTATACTGCAGCTGTCTATTTCACAAATGACATACGACGCCATTTAAAAACAATTATAAAATCTTCCGATAGGGTGATTAGTTTTGTGCCACCCTGTAGAGTGCAAATATTTTTTATATGATAGCGTGGGCATCGTTATCTGGTAGCAAATTTATCTAAATTTCTCAGAAACTAATTTAGCCAATAAATGTAAAATTTAAAAAAAATCATAATTTTTATCAAAATGTTAACAGAAGCTTGCGTTTTAAAATGTCGTAAAACTATTTATATTATCAGTAACAGATTAATATTTAATATCATGTCAAAATACTAAAATGATGACTTTTTATTCGATTATATTTTTATTAGCAATATTAAAAATATACAAAAATATATTACAGTAAAACCTTGATATAACGGACTTCTATTTAACGGACTTCGCATATAACGGACAAAAATAGGTCAAATGTGAATAAATTGAAGACGGCATGATGTTAGTTATTTTTTGGAATTTAATTATTAAATAAACTACAGACAACACATACACGGCTTTCAATAGAATATAGAAATATTTAAAAATTTATAACTCTTGCTATGTCACTCACGATTTATAGGTAAAAAATCATAACTTTCGCTGTCACTCACGATTTATATGCAAAAATTCATAATTCTTGCTATGTCACTCAAGATTTATATGTAAAAATTCATAACTCTTGCTATGTCACTCGCGATTTATATGAAATATATTTATCCGAAGCCAGACACAAGTCGTGTAGAGCGAATTGCTTGGCTGAAGTGGAAATGGGCCGGTCACATAGCCAGAATGACCGACGACAGATGGACGAAACGCGTTCTGGTGTGGAGACCGAGGAACCAGAGGCCTCAAGGACGTCCACCGATGAGATGGGTGGATGACATCAGGAAGTTTGCTGGAAGACAGTGGATGGGGACGGCGCAGGATCGGGAGGAGTGGAGGCGGAAGGGGGAGGCCTATGTCCAGCAGTGGACCTCAACGGGCTGATATGATATGATTTATTTCAATTCGTTCTCTGTCAACATAAAACGAAATTGAAATACATTTTTCTAAAATCGAATTTTGTTTCATAATATTTAATACCATACGTAAGTACCTACTTTAAACACATACAGTTCTCTATTTGATTCTAATAGGAAAGAGTAAGTACTTACTTTCAAAAAAAACTTTTCATTAAGTGATAATTTTATTCCAAAATCATATTCTGTATTTAAACTATGGACAGTGTTTAAAAAATGTGACATTTTAAACTAACAATCAGACATATTTATATATATAGATAATATATATATATATATATATATATATATATATATATATATATATATATATATATATATATATATATATATATATATATATATATATATATATATATATATGTACGAGTATATATATGTGTGTGTGTGTGTGTACACACAATGATGACGTAGATCAGGGGAACGTCATTTAATTGATACATCAACTCGTATGATTCACCAAAATATGATAAGTTCAAAGCATCACACACTTTTGAGGTTTTAATCAACTAACCACAAAAAATATATATATGGTGTTGCGTAATAATTGAGGAACGCTGATTTATTTTTTAAACTGTTTCTTTTTTTATTAAAAAAAATACAAATTTGATAAATATTAAAACAGTTTCATGAGCGATTTTAGACCATTTCTCGTCATGGACTCACGTATATTTCACATGCTTGTATACATTTATAAGATATTTCTTTTGAAGCCATTTTGTTTGA
This sequence comes from Brachycentrus maculatus, assembly GCF_059751285.1. Classification (NCBI taxonomy): domain Eukaryota; kingdom Metazoa; phylum Arthropoda; class Insecta; order Trichoptera; family Brachycentridae; genus Brachycentrus; species Brachycentrus maculatus. The sequence continues at coordinate 150,607 of NW_028281307.1, read as the reverse complement.
GGTTAATTTAAGTAAAATGTGATACATTTTTAAAATCTCAACATTGACGAAGAAGAATATGGAAGTCTGGGCATTTACAGGGCTTACATCCTATCACAGGCTGGTAAAGTGATCACTTTATACACGCGTAACATTCACCATTTTACACGTGATTGATACTACTCACCACACTACTCAAATTTTTGACTCATATAACGTTATTCTTCTTCATCTATGTTGAGATGTCAAAAATGTAAAATAACTCCTAGGTGGTGAAATCCAGATTTGTGAACAAGTATTTGGACACACTCAAAACGTCGTGAAAACGTGGATAATTTAAAGTGTTTTATCAATATAATATTTATTAAATATCACCCAGAAATTTTACCTTCAACGAAAGACTTGCACCTTGCTTTCACGTAATAACAGCGTCGATACAATGAGGTGTCCTATACACCAATTGAGTCAGTGTTACAAAACTCTATGATTTATATATTATTCTAGGCTGGTGCCAAGTACCAGGCGTTAACATTCAAGATAATCCCGCATTGTTTAGATGTAATGTTTATTGACGGATGAACAAAAATTAAATATTCATTTTTCTCGAACACCCTTTACCATATGCGACCTGACGATTTGTCATTTTAATGTTATTTAAGACGGACTTATTTCGTGATAGTTATTATTGCGTGAACAAGCTCGTGTGATAAAGTTAGTCAGTCAAATTACAATTAATCCAGTTTACTTTATAAAAAGACAAAATGTTAAAAATCAGTGCTACGAGGATTTTTCTAGTGTTATTAACTTATTTTTCAACAGTGATTTCAATCGAAGATTCAAAATTACTATTCAAAGAAATTATTGAAACAACCAAACTACCAAGAAACAATGAATCTGCCACAAACTTCCATAAACCACCTAAAATTTGTTTAAAAGGTTTACAATGGAACGACGAACTGTGCCTCGAAGATGATCAATTAGTTAAGCATACCATTGAAAGTATGTTAATGCCACCGAAAGACTACACCGAGGAATTAGTTTGTGGAGAAAATTCAACTTGGGATGGTAAAAAATGCATCCAAGCTTTTAAAAAAACTGTTGGATCCGATACGAAATTAAATCATCCCAAGAACCATAAAAATATCCCAAGAATATGTTTGCGAAATTGGATTACAAATACAAAATTTTGCATCAATACTGAAAATGATTCTGACTCTGTTATTAACGAAACTAAAAAAAAGAAATTGGATATCCCTAATGGTAAAAACGTCGATGAAAATGGTGTCAGTGGTAAAAATAACGTCAACAATAAAAATAAAAATGATCCTGAGGCTCAGAATGACGAAAATTCACTTCCACAGATTTGTCTGCGTTACGGTTTATTTAAGTGCTTAACAATGTTACCTAGTAAGAACGATCAAGCAAAATGCCCCAAGTTTACCAGACTATTCAATGGAAAGTGTAGATATGTTTTTCAATATTAACCACGAATGTAGCTGAATCAACAAGACTCTAATACCAAATGTATTTAATTCGACTAGATAAGAGCCTCTGTATTAAGAAAAAAAGTAAATTCTCGTATGAAAAATTCTGGACGGCCTTCAAGAGTCTTCATTTCATCATTTCTATATGGCTGACGATTGTGACCATCACTGAATATGAAAAAAACTACTATTTTATAAGAGTACTATTATGAATTGAGATGTTGGTACAGAAATTGGTCCAGTGCGTATAATATTTCTGATTGAGAGAACAACAAGCTTTACGAGGATCATTGAAGAATAAAAAAAATATGTCTTTGGATTCTTATACTTACTTCTTCATCAGAAAATGTTGGTTCACTGCTGGACACAGACCTGTCCAATGGCCATCCATTGTATCCTGTCTGGTTGCCATCAGGATTCTGCAGTACTTCTGAAATCGTCCATCCAAGATCTCAGCAGTCCTTTCACAGGTCTGCTCATAACTCTGGGCAGAGGGATTATTATTTAGAGGAAACATACTTTTCGTCATCAATTACTTTTTTATTTTTAATATTTGTGTCCAAATGATCAATTTTATTTAATAAAAAATGTGCTCATATTATATTTTTTTATTCAAACCTATAATTTTAAAATTAACAGTTTTGCAAGTATTTAAAAAAAATATAGTTAGGTGATCACTGATCTAAGAATCGACTGCAACTGTCACAATTCTGCACATATCGCTCACTCCTTTCAACAACAACAAATATAAAAAAAACTTGATTTTTCAGGAGATCGTTTTTAATGTGTAAGAATACAATAAAATGTATTAAAAGTAAATATCAAGCCACTTATTGAACTTTTTACTATGCTACAGATTTTTTTAGGTAAAACATGAATGGTTTTTCTCCATTTGAGCAATAATTAGTATATTTAAAAAAATAATTAAACAATACCTTTTCTTCAAAATGCAAGACAACATTTTATGATTATTTTATGTAAATATTAAGTTAAAAATATGCCGCTTTTGCTGGGATATCGTACATTTTCTAGGCATTCCCAAAACAGACACAACTAAAAATTGACGATTTTTTATACATGACGTTGTAGAAAGGAGTGAGCGATATGTATACAGCTTTCATTATAAAAATATAAACACAAATAAACATCGACAACAGTTTGATTTCTTTCCTTGGAAAATGTTACTTTACATTATACCATAGATATTATATAATCTATGAGTTATCATCTGGTCTTTGGGTTTTCATGACCTCTAATTAACATCGATCGATGTGACCTTATGTAAGTATGATGTGAACATTGGATACAGCATATATTTATATAAATATTATGTTTAATTATATTTACTACTACAACCATCATACCGTTTCTCTGGTAGGTAGAGTGAAATATTGGTGACTTGCACCCTTAATTATTATTTCTTTCTAAATTCAACCTTCAAAGATGTTGAGTTTTTCGCCTGTTAGATTATTAAAATCATCCAGTGGTTTTATTACGTTATAATGGAGTTCATAATGTCCGTAATTAGTTCTATTCATTCTATGGACATGCAAATAATATTGTTTGTTCTAAGTACAGAACATAACCTTCGAGCACTAGTGCATGATTTTTATTCCATGAATGCACGATATTTATTTCAGAACGACAGTTGTACGTATGATGATGCAACACCTCAATATGATATATATATATATATATATATATATATATATATATTATAAATATTTTTTTATAACCCTTATCCGCACCTAATGGTGCATATATATATATATATATATATATATATATATATATATATATATATATATATATATATATATATATATATATATATATATATATATATATTTATATAAATATATATATATATATATATATATATATATATATATATATATATATATATATATATATATATATATATATATATATATATATATATATATATATATATATTTATCTGCCTGATGGTCTACGTCCTTCAGGGTTTCCTTAAAGGGCGATACGTGGAAGTCTGTCTTCTGTCATTCACCTTCGTTGTCGTCTCCACCTCACCACATATTTTTATTTTTTTATCGTCATGTTATTTAGGATAAAAATACAATTTATTATAAAAAAAGCATGTGTATTTCTTATTAATATTATAATTTTGAAGCGTGTTATCATATCATAATGTGGCATTGGAGACGGAATTTCATATAAACAGGTAATTTAGTTGCAATATACCAGAATCAAGGTCGCGTGGAACATTTCCTCTCCTCTTTGGTCGCGACTTCATCAATAATGACCAATTTCGCGATACATCTACGACCAAGGCGGTTTCGTTACAAAAACGTTATGAATTTTAAATAATTGTATGCAATGGTAGCCATGATTTTAAAGTTATTATTTGAATAATATCATATTTAAAAAGCAAATGGCGAAAAAACAAGATCATAAAAATATACATACAAATCGGATTTTATAAAAAAAATATGTAAAATTTATATCATTACCAAGAGGACTGACGAATTCCATTTATATATTGTATGATAAAATAATCTATTCGAATTAGCATTTAAATTAATTTGAATAATCCATAAAATTATTGTTTCACAAAAGTCACGTGTTTTGTGAACGACCTAACTAACCATCAGGCCGCTTCTCCGCAGGGGTAGGCAGAGAGTATAGAACGCCACACCAATCTGTCTTTGCAAACATTATTCGCCTTATCCGCATTCATGCATCTCCTCATACATACCCGCCGATTATTTCACATTCTAACCTGACCGCATCATGTCAAGTTTTTCTCGGTCTTCTACTCCTCCTTTTCCAACTACATTCGTCTCATTAAATTGTTTTAGCGTTCCTTCTTTACTCATTAGCTCTACATCTCCAAACCATCTTAACACACCTTTGTTAATTACATCGATAATGAGTATCTCAGCATCGCATTATTTCCTTTTTCGTTTCACTATTCGAGCATATCGCTCACTCCTTTCAAGAACGTCATAAATCAAAAATCGTCAATTTTGAGTTGTGCATGTTTTCGTAATGCCCAGAAAATGTACTATATCCCAGCAAAAGAGGCATATTTTTTACTTAATATTTACCCGCTACAGGGCAGAAAGTGTTATTTTTGCATTTTGAAGAAAAGGTATTGTTTAATTATTTTTTTAAATATACTAAATATTTTTCAAATGGAGAAAAAATATTCAGGTTTTACCTAAAAAGATCTGTTGCACAGTAAAAAGTTAAATAAGTGGCTTGATATTTATTTTTAATACATTGTATTTTGTGTTTGAACTTTAAAAACGTTCCCCTGAAAAATCAAGTTTTTTGATTTATGACGTTCTTGAAAGGAGTGAGCGATATGTCATACATAGTTTTGCCGCATATTTGTCTGAGTTCAGTCGTCTTTCATCCTTCTTTTGCCAACTCCATGCTTCACTTCCACACAATTATAAATACACACATTTTTGGGCAGTTTTCATAAGAACCAAATTTTAAAAAAATATTGAAAATTGTGTTTGGACGGCACATCGGGAGCATTCAATTTTTTTAGCTATGTTAACCTGGTTTAACCCTTCTGATATTTCAATTAAATTATTTGAGACCGTTCAGTTTCACTCAAATCACGTTTTTTGGGTTTTATGGTAAATATAAAATAATGAAGGCTTAAATGAAAAGTAAAAAAAACACCTTTTCATTGTTTAAAATAACTGGACAGCAATGTTTCACATATAACTTGAAACTAGTAAAAACAGTGTTTTTATATAAACCACGCCCTTAATTGTCATAGATCGAGATAGTAGGTAATAAGTAGTAGGTAAAATCCACCAACATTTTGTCCGCCTCCGTAGTGTAATGGTCAGCACGCTCGGCTACCGTTCTGGAGGTCCCGGGTTCGATTCCCAAGTGGGGTAAAATAAATATAAGTGATTTTTTCACTGTAATATTTATTAAAGGCAGTTTAACTTCTGAAACATGTAGTCTATAATAAAACTCAAGTGGTAAAAAAACAAGTGTTTTCTTTAATCATTGTAATATTTATTCAATATTACCGTGGACTGGTACCTGAAGCGAAGGGCTGATCACCCTTCCTTCATGTGTAAACGATCAAGATAACACTGCGTTTAAATGACACAGTGCCCTATGCACCATTAGGGTGCGGATAAGGGTTTTACATTATTAAAATCCATCAAAATACTATACAATCCGAAAAGATTGCAACAATCCCAAGAGTCGCAGTGTTTAAAGACAAAAACCAATTCTGTAGGGGGTGCCTAATATATTATATATCGACAGGGCTGTACATATACATATATATACATATATATATGCTCGTATATATTTATAAAAACATTTTTGTGTCGTAAATAAATACTGAAACTAACACAATACTGATTGAAAGTGGATTCTCGATCGAAGAATACTTAACTCCATTTTAATTTAACACGTTTATCAGATAATGTATATTAATTAATATTGACGGTTTTTTACCTTTTAATAATGATTAATTTTTTTGGAGTAACTAAAGCACTAGTTTGTCTTAATATTTAACAGAGTCTAAGCGAAGAACGATGTTCGAGATAAAGCGCTACATAACGTCAAAGTTCATATGTCATTCTTTGCTACATGCCACCGAACCGGTGATTGCATTCGGTCGAATTATGGGAGTTATCCCTTATGATTTCAAAATTCAACCAGGACATTCAAAGACAGTTCTCAATATCCCACATTTGATCCTCAACATATTTGTATTTGCTGCCTATTTGATATCATGTTTTCTCGTCACTTTTGTGGATGATTTTCGAGATGCTTTAAAAGAATTCCCAGCGATTTACGTAAACACTGAGTTGTTTCAAATTTACGGCGGGTTTGTTTCAGTGATTGTATTGACTTATTTGCGGTTTGTAAAAAGTGATAATCTGGCTGTTCACTTAGAATATTCAAATGTTATTGGAGATATTCTGAAAGACATAGGAGATGACGGTGTTTACACATCTGTAAAAAGGCGTTATTTTTTCATTATAACTGTCCAACAATGTTTCTTTATGAGTTGTATGCTTATATTTTCATACATGGGTGGATACTTTTTAACCTTCGATAGGTTTCCGTTATTGTTAGTATCGATATACAATTCGCAGACAGTTGTAGTGGAGAGGATCATATGCACATTTTTTATCTCACACATTCAGATACAGCTTGGCATTTTGAACAACGAGATCAGAAAGATAAGGGGAGTTCGCGAAACGTTACAACAAACAACTCAAAACGCATCCAAACTAGATAATTCGACTTCCTTAGCTAGTAAAAATGATCATTTAACAAAAACTGTGGTCGTGTCATCAAAAATTAACGTTGTGTCGAAAAAAATCCCGGTTATTACAAAGGATTCCACCCTTCACAAGCTGAATTTGGTCTGGAAGGTATATGGCAAAATATATGACAGTAGTGTGCTACTTAACGATTTCTTTTCCATGAGCCTTTTGACTATCATTTTTCTCTCATTTCTGAGTACAGTAATCACAACATACTACTTATGTAATTTTATACGAGACCTTTTAAAGGGAAAGTATTCCCTTTTACATGTTCTTCCCATGAGGCTAACTCGATGCCTCGGGAGTAGCATCAATCTTTTTTTGTTGATCGAATTCTGCAACAAATGCGAAAAGGAGGTTAGTATATATTTTTATTTTACTAATAATGCTGGGACCAATATAACTGTTAATATTCCTTATCTTTACAGGCAAAGGATACTGCAGATCTAATAAACGCTATGCTTGCTGTTGAAAATGATAAGAAAATTGCTTTTAAGGTAAGAAAAAATATATGGTTATTGAATGATATATTTCAGAAAAAAACATTTTTCAAATTAAATTATTTCTTTAAATTTCTCTTCATTGTTATGAACAATGAATGGTTCACGCATCTTTTTTATGTCACTCTAGAATGCTATGACTTGTATATTCTTCCATTTCAAAACGGAAGATGCTTGATACCAAAATGCAAAATTTATCACTTTATCGGAAGATGTTATAATTGCAAATGGCGTCGTACGTCAATCATATTTGACAGTTGTGAACTAGACAGCTTTAGTATATAAATTAATTAAGAAAACAGGCACAGATGTGTATCAACACTGTCAGCAGCCACTTGATGGGTATCATCATTTCCATTTAACAGAAAACATTGTTATGGTCCAAATAACGATTTCCATGACTTACTTTTTTTTATTTAGGAACAAAGTTATTCAAAAACAGAATTAGACGACTAATTTACCACCGCGCAATTTTTTTTTGTAAACTAGAGCTGTCCAGTTCACATATTGCTCACTCCTTTTAAGAACGTCATAAATCAAAAGACCTGATTTTTCAGGAGAACGTTTTTAAAGTTTAAAAATAAAACACAATGTATTAAAAATAAATATCAAGCCAGTATTGAACTTTTTACTGTGCAGCACATCTTTTTAGGTAAAACCTGAAGGTTTTTTCTCCATTTGAAAAATATTTAGTTTATTTAAAAAAATAATTAAACAATACCTTTTCATCAAAATGTAAAAACAACATTTTCTGCCCTGTAGCGGGCGAATATTAAGTTAAAAATATGCCTCTTTTGCCACGATATAGAAAATTTTCCGGGCATTCCGAAAACATGCACAAATCAAATTTCTCGATTTTTGATTTATGACGTTCTTGAAAGGAGTGAGCGATATAATTGACGTACAATGTAATTTACAACAAATATATCTTCCCGTAGGGTGATTAATTTTGCGCCACCCTTTACTAGTGGCCTGAGTAATACTGAGTTAAAAAATAATGAAGACTTACCCATAGTAAATAACCAACTAAATTTAATTTCAAGTCCACTTTTGAAAATATTCACATTGTGATTCATTTGACTTCTTTCTCTCTTTCAAAATTTTATTTTTGAACAAATGTCAGACCGGAATACTTTTATTTTAATGACCTGATGATGGAATGATTATTCTGAAATGGGTTGTCACGAATTAGTGTTTATAAAAGTGGTACTACACAATGTGAACGGTGAATGATAATGATAGTGTTTTAATACTGAGTTACTGTGAGTGTCGTTTTCATAAGTTTTTGAATCTCGTCATTCTTGAACCTGATCAGCTGTTTCACTCCAGACTCTTCCAGATTTTATATTCCTCTACCATGATATCCTTCTTCCTCCTAATCCTCGCCTCCTTTCCATCTTCCTGGGTTATGGTTTGTGATATAACATAACTGAGTATGTTATCATAAACGAAGATATAAGAAACGAATGTAATGCTGAACGAGGAATAATTGAAAAGATTAGGAATAGTTCTTTAACGAATGGATAACGAGACAATGTGAGAGGGAAAACAGAACGAGGATGACTGAAAAAGACTTGGCATGATCAGATCAATCAGAACCTAAAATCTAGCGGTGTCAAAAGTCAAAAGTAATCGGAGGGCACGTATGACTAGATGACTAGATGTATGGATGTGAAGGAGGCGAGGAGTATATGTCAGTACGGAAGAGTGTGCCGTTGCATCCTCTCTGCCTACCCCTGCGGGGAAACGGCATGTTGGTAGTAGTAGTAGTAGTAGAGTATGTTAGATATCGCACCGTGAGTAATAGAATTTTCGCTTTTTGTTTTGTTTTTAGCTCCACCAGATTTCTACTTACATACTTCACTGTTCTCCAAAATTCACAGCTGCAGGAATCTTTGCTGTCAATAATTCCTTACATTTCACTGTGAGTTTTAACAACATCTATTAATTATCTTCTTCTTCTTTCTTCATGAGCCCTCTGACCTCCACTGCTGGATATAGGCTTCTTCCCCTTCTTTCCATTTCCTGCGGTTGGTTGCTGCTTGCAGCCAGTTTTTACCCCCCACAGCAACAATGACGTCAGACCATTTCCTTTGGTGTCTTCCGACACCTCTTTTGTTCTCCCAAGGTCTCCATCGTAGAATTCTTGGGTTCCATCTTGTGAGGTCCTGTCTTGCTATATGCCTACTGCCATTTGAGTTTTACCACGTGATCCATGTTGTCCTCAACTTTAGTTTTTTTCTATTCATTTTTTCAATTCAATTTTTCAATTCAATTCAATTCAATTCAATTTATTCAATAAAAAAATAATATATATGTACATAACAAACAATATTCAAGGCGTATATATTAAAAGTAAAAGTAAGCAAGAAGACTTAAAGGTGTAGAAGAATCCCGCTTCGGAAAACTCCTTCGGACACATGGAACAGATCAATATCCAATGTGATATTGTTCCACATAGCGGTAGCTCTTCCTACAGGCATAACCATCGGCAGGTTGGTCCTGTGTATAGGAATGTGAAACAATCTATGCCGACGCTGTCTTAGGTAACTATCGGGAACATACAGACCAATGCTCCGGATAATTTCAGGATTATCGATCATACCGCGCAACAATCGATAAAAATGCGTAATTAAATACACATTCCTTCTAGTCTCTAAACTATTGTAATTTTAATTTTATCCCTCAGGCCAAAACCAAGCATGGATCTTTCCATGAACCGCTTGAGCTTCTCTGCATTTCTTTTTGTCAGAGCCAGTCTTAGTCTCTAGTGCATATGTGCTCACTGGCAGTATGCAGGATTCATAAACTTTTCGTTTTAAACAGGTCGGAATCTCTTTATTTTGTAGAATCTGTTTTTTTTTCAGTATTAAATATACACCATTTAAACTTACATTGTGTCAAAATATCTGAATTTCTTCAATAAATCGTCTAAAACATAACAAGAAGCGTATTTAACCAACCGTAGATGTCTACTGTTGGTTAGATACGCTTCTAAACTGTGGGATAAACACCTTCTTCTTTATGCCATTTTGAATTTTTGGGTTTTCGAATATGTTTTTTTTAAGTATTAAATTTTTAACTTTACCCATCTTTTATTTTGTTACAGATTATAAGTGCAACCACAACATACTTGATTATTTTGTATCAGTTTTTTGGATAAAACCTGAGACGTCATTTAAAAAAAAAATCTTATATCAAAATATGTAAGTATTTTATGTTCGATCGCTGAATGAAAATGATGTTATTTTTTGACATCTCATCAAAGGTGAAGAAGAATATGGAAGTCTGGGCATTTACGGGGCTGACGACCGTCATCGGCTGGTTTAAGTGATCACTTTACACACGTGTAACATTCACCAATTCTACCCTAATTCTATTCTAATTCTAGAGTGGTTGTCAATAATGGGTAGAATTGGTGAATGTTACACGTGTGTAAAGTGATCACTTAAACCAGCTGATGACGGTCGTCAGCCCCGTAAATGCTCAGACTTCCATATTTTTCTTCATCTTTGATGAGATGTCAAAAAATAATATGAAAATAACTCCTGTAATTGGAGATAATCCAGATTTTGTGAACAAGTATTTGGACACACTCAAAATGTTGAAAATGATGTTTGTAATATACTAGGAACAATGCTTTAGAATCAAATATGATTGTTAACTAAGAAAAAGCTTTTATTTAGCAGAGACTATTTTTGCATGTATGCAAGATCAAATCCCGGATTATTTTTACATACTGGGGAACGCCCTATACCAGTGCAGTGTTTTGTTTTTATATATTCAGAAGAATATGTAAATCTGGGTATTTACGTGGCTTACGATCTCATATTCACCAAAAAAACTCATTTAAGGGGCCGAGAGCTCGCAAGTGAAATGAGGTGTTAATTGAAGGATAAATACAGCTTCTGAAATTTGAGTAGTGTGGTTGTCGATCATGGGTAAAACAGCGAATAAAGTGATCACTTAAACCAGCCTATGACAGGTAAACCAGGTAAGACAGCCCTGTAAATATTAAGACTTCCATTTTCTTCTAAATCCATGTTGAGATGTACAAAAATGTAATGTAAAAAAAAATCCCATTGGAGAAAACACATATTTATAAACCAAGATTTAGACACACTCAAAATGTTGTCAAAAGTTTTACGTAACACACTCCCACTATCCAAAAAAGCCATAAAATAACGAAACTATTCATAAAAGTGCAATCAACAACTTTAAAATGACGGAGGATAGAAACGTTACAGATCTCATTACTCGGCCACGTCATCCTTAATTGGATAACTCATGATAAACAAGTGTTTGTTAAAATGTCCCTTTTGGCATGAGAAAACCCAGTGAGAACGCATTATTTGAAATTCTTAACTTTATACTTGAATATGTTATATATGAGTATTGAATAAAGTAAATGTAGGTAACACAAATGTTTCTACGTTTTCCATTAATTAATTAATTTATGTTCGCTAATCGAATATCACTTGATGACTATTTATTTTTTCGGCTATTAATAATAATTGCCCGGTATTAACGTTATGAATAATATAATGATATATGCCGATGTCAAAAGTATGTGAGTAGTTTTGGTAGCGGTTGACAGCAATGGCTAAAAATAATACTAATCATAAGTTGACCATGTTTGGCGTAATGAAACGTTTCATAAAAGCAAAGTTTATATGTCATTCTTTAGTGGAGGCAGTAGCCCCTGTAATAAGACTGGGACAAGTGACGGGAATCATTCCTTTCAAATTCCACGTTCATCCTGGGAGATCGAAAATCACCCTTCACATTCCGTATTTGATAATCCACATCCTTTTTTTCGTCGCGTGCCTAATATCAGTATTTGTAATCCTATTTGTAGATCGCTTCCAAGACGTTTTAAAAAATATGCCGGCGATTTTCGTCAATATTGAATTGTTTCAAGATTATGGCAGTTTTTTTGCGGTTATGATACTGATTTCTCGACGGTTTGCGAAACGGGAGAATCTAGCAGTTCACTTTCAATATTCACTCGAAGTAGGAGATATTCTGAAAGACTTAGGCCACGATGGGGACTTCACGGGTTTAAAAAAGCGTTTTTTCTTTGGTATATTATTTCAGCAAATTTTGTTCGTTTCTATAATACTAGCTGTTAGTTATATATCTAAATTATTTTTCAGTCTCGATGGGATTCCTTTGTTTTACCTTTCTTCTTATTGCGCGAATCAAATAGGCGTCGGACGTATTATTTTCTCATTTTTCGTGGAACAAATACGTTTGCAAATCCAAATACTCAACAATGAGATCGTTAAAATCGGTCAAATAAAACGAACGGGATATCCACAAAATACTTTTGATGTTTTGTCAAGTACTAAAGAACCTTCAGCCAAAAAAATCTTCAACTTGCCAATCATTGACAGTTCCGTGATTCTTGTATCCAAGTTGAGTGCCAAAGATCTAGTGTTTCGTAGGCTATGCCTGGTTTTGAAGGCGTATGGCAAAATTTGCGACAGCGGTGTCCTTCTTAACGATTATTTTTCATTTTCTATATTAATTATCTTCTTCATATCATTTCTGAATACAGTATTAAACTCCTATTACTTAATATATTCTGTAACGGAATTTCTGAAGGGAAATTTTTCTCGATCGAACGTATTTCCTTTGAGGGTGATTCGATGCTTATCAAACTTTACAAACCTTTTTTTGCTGACTGATTTTTGCAACAAGTGTGATAAAGAGGTATGTATCAACAGTGACAAGCAAAACATTAAAAGTGTGTTTATTTCAAATGATTATTTGCGGGATTTAAGCAATTTATACTTTTCACAATTTATTGATTATTCATTCAAGCGTTTGAATTTAAAAAATAAAGACAATTTTTTTTATTAAATTTGTTATATTTGAATGTTAAATACATAATTCCGTTTAAAATAATTTATTTTTGAAAGTAACAGCCTTAATTTCAACATTATCAAAATAGTCTATGATGATTCACGTTACGATTCTTGTACTATGATGTTTTTTAGGCAAAGAAATCCACATATCTTATAAACTGCTTGCTGGCCTACGAAAACGATAAGCAAATTTCATTCAAAGTAAGTAATATCAAATATTTTTGATGAAATAAACCAATGAAAAAAACATTCGAAGTTAGGAGTGATTTTTTTAGGTTCTAGAAACATTTGATTTTATGTATTCCTCTGTTTGCATTTGTTGACGATTTTACCATCTCAGGATTGGAAAATACTCACGTGAAATCGAATTGAATATAATCCCTCTTAATTACATGAATCCACTTCATTTTTCTCTATGCTGCTAAAACATGGACCATAAAAGCAGCACAAGGGAGAAAAATTGACGCTTTCGAAATGTGGCGTTGGATGCGCACGCTCCGAATTCCATTGACAGCTAGACGCACCAACAAGTTAGTCCATTCGCCAGGAACTACACTTAGATGGCTTGACTCTGGCCAATATCTCTACATAAAGGATTCTTCAGTTCTTTGGACACGTTGCGCTTTCCAACGAGGATAGCCTAGAACGACTGGTTGTGATCGGTATCCTGAAGGGGAAGAGAGGGAGAGAAAGATCCCCACATCAGATCAAGTTAAGACAGCAGCAGGCATCTCGGTGGTTGGAGCGCTATTCGCAGCGCAGTCATGAGATAACTGGAGAATAGTCATTGCTTCCACAAGGGTCACAACCCTCAATAATGAGAAAAAAGACGGAAAAGAAAATGACATGAAATGTTTCTTTTATTCATCAATTTCCATTCATTCATGCACAAAGAAAGAAATAATAGGTTTATGTTGGCTGAACTATGGTACAAATAATTAAGACTGCATTTTTTTAAATAACGAGATAATACTGCATCGATGGTGGTACATAATTTGGCTTTATACTGACTTTTTTCAGTTTAATTTTAGCTTAAAATTTTCATCTGAATATCTTATAAATGGTTGAGCTTCGTCTGAGATGAAGTTGATGGTGAAATCACCACTAAAATAATTGTCATTTTGTCCAGTTTTTTTTTCCTAGTAATGCTGGATCTTCAATAGTGTAGGCGAATACCTAAGACTACACGAATGTGTTCAATGATATCAAATACTCTTGCTAATACATTTATTATAAAAGAAACATGTTTTAAAATACTTCTCAAAATGTGAAATTTACTTAAATAATTATATTTTTTATTATTTAATTAAATGCATGTATCAAAATTAATGTATCCATTTCGATTACACTTAATTTTTTAAACCATATATATGTGACATCTAGTGAGTTTTGCAGTAAACATAGCAACGTAATATAAATCATCCGAGTTTCAAACCAGAACACTACAAGCGTACATGAGAGCGTTTCACATTTTCGTCCGTTCCAGGCCAATTTATCCTAACTATTGGTTTCAGCTCCACCAGATTTCTACATACATGCTTCATAATTGTCCAAAGTTTACGGCAGCAGGAATGTTCCCTATAAACAATTCCGTGCATTTTGTCGTAAGTGAAAAATAAACTACATACTTAATAAGGGTTTTCATTTAATAAAAAAATATATAAATGCATTTTTTCACTAACTACTTAAATAGCCATCATCCTGCTTCTGTGCAGGGGTTGACAAAATAAATAGAACGCCACGCCACTCCGTCTTTGCAAACAGTCCTCGCCTTTTCCACATTCATGCATCTCCTCACACCTCACACACACCCGCTGGCTCCTGACATGACTGCTTTCAAGTATTTGAGATACTTGGTTATGCCAAGTTTTCCTCGGTCTTCTCCTTCTTCTATTTACAAGTACGTTCGCCTCACAAATTTTGTTTTATAGTTCTTTTCTCACTCATTCGTTCCACATGTTCAAACCATCTCAACAAACCTATCTTAACCGATAAAGCTTATCTCAGCCTTGCACTCGCTTCTTATTACAGTATTTGAATATCTATCATAGATTTATGTTCGTCTGAGGTATTGTTTTCTAACTGCATTCGGTATTCTTTTAAGCTTTGAAGAATTCTATTATTTTATAATAATAAAAAAATTGTTATAATTTTCAACTTAAAGATTTTTTGTTTTCTGTTAAAATCAAATATTTGTAGTATATACTTACGAATTCGATCTTATTTTATTTCTATTGTATTCTTGCCAGTGCCCTTTACTATAACCTAAAATATAATGTATACCCACACACAGGCCATGCCTTTAATCATATTTTTCTTTCAGGTTATAAGTGCAACGACAACATATATGATTATTTTATATCAGTTTTTTGGATAGAAAATATCGTTTCGTTTTTAAAAGAAAATAAATAAGTTAAGATATGAAATGTATAAATATGAATGTAAAAAAAAAATGATCTTTAACGAATTAAAAAAAAAATGTTTGTTAAACCTTCTTAAACATTTTAAATTTATTTATTATTTATAGGAAAATTGATTCTGCTTCTAACCCTTATCCGCAAAAAATAACACCCTTTACATGTTTTTTGTTGTTGTTTTATTTTAAATTAAACGTATTTATAATATTGCATTGTTGAAATAATGAGAGTAATTTTAAATCAGAGATATATTTTTTTAAACAATTTAAATTAATTGAATTGTACCAATATGATCATGTATGTAGCCACAGCTCCCCCCATCTGTAAGCATGTATATTATTAGGACCTTCCTTATTTAATTCCCTTAAAATTATTAAAACCTTACAAAAATGTGCCATGTTCACAACCGTATAAGAGAAAAGGAGCAATGAAGGCATTGTATAGGCGGCATTTGGTCTTCGCCGAGTATAAATCCGATCTCCAGACAGCCTTCATTTTGTCAAATTTTGTTTATTTATTTTTCTAAACATTTTACATACATAAGTCATATATATAATATTCCCGATGAGTGATTTCTGTTTCTCATTTTAGGACATGGGATTAAGGTTAACAAGACTAGAACACAAATAATAATGTTATAATAAAGATTTTTTTTAAATAACCAAAACCAATACATGACAAAATATAAAAAAAACATGAACAGGTATAATAAATAGGTATAAGAAGCATATTTAAAAAAAATAAACGAGAAAATATTAAAAATGAGAAAATATAAAAAAACATAAGGTAAAAACAAAATAAAAAAATACATACAAAAAAAATACAAGTATATCTTTCAGTAAAGAATTTTTTCAGATCATTTATTTTGGATCCCCAAAATGGTTTTATTTTATGACATATATAAGGCAGCTGGTTAATTTGTTTAAAGGCAATATATTTTAAGGACCTTACTCGAAATAATGTAGTGTTTATCGGCTCCACTCAATCTGCCTTTATTTAAATGCAGACCCTGCGAGTCCTAATCGTACTTCCAGTTCCCTTTAAAGGCTGCTATTTTCAGCTATGTACAATCCCAAGTACTTGAAGCTCTCGACCCTTTCGATGAGCTGATTACTCAACGTCAAAAGTTGCTGGGCATCTAGACATAAATTGTTGCACAATACATGGGGTTTTGCAACATTTATTGTAAGCCCCATGTGCGTAGAATACCTAAATAGGTGATTAATTGTCGATAGGGTAAACACCCTATCGACAGTTAATTGAAGTCCCTTAATGGAGTCATCAATTACAACAGTATCATATGCGAACCCTAAGGCTTTTTACTTACTGTTATTATCAATAAAACATCGAATAACAGAAATTTTATATAAAGAACTATTAATAATTGGTAAATGGAAGTTCGATGATACAAGAAATATCGTGTCATTTCACCAAGTGAATATTTTACAAAAAAAACAATGTAAAAAAAAAAATTATTCTTAGGGCGCTTGTCCACCACCCTGAATTTCATCGTCCGGCAGTCAGGTTTTGAAAAATGAAAGCGACTACGACAGTTTAGCGTGATCAAATTTATTTACAACATTTTGAGTGTGTCCAAATACTTGTTCACAAAATCTGGATTATCTCTAATTACAGGAGTTATTTTCATATTATTTTTTGACAGGATTCGGACCTCACATACTAATATAAGAGTTTCTGCTTAATAAAAAGCTTCTTTACATCTCACCAATAGATGTCTCTAGTGAAGTTCTAGTGATTCAAGAACAAGGTTTTTAAAATGGTTCATATATATAGAACTTCTAAGAATTTGAGTAGTGTGGTTGTCAATAATGAGTAGAATTGGTGAATGTTACACGTGTGTAAAGTGATCACTTAAACCAGCCTATGAGTGCCCAGACTTCCATATTCTTCTTCATCTTTGATGAGATGTCAAAAAATAATATGATCAAATTTACGCGCAACGTGTCCACGCACCGATCAAGAGCACCGATCCGAAGAAAAATGGACACAAGCACAAGGCGATCCAAGCCAATCATCGTTTTAAAACGCTAACTGACGTGCCGGACGGTAAAATTCCGTGTAAATCCGTGTAGTGGACAAACGCCCTTAGGCTTGGTATTTGTATCAAGTGAATGTCGTCTTGGAATACTATAACCATCACATTGATGGATGTCCAAATACACATTATACTCACCGTCAAGTAGAGAGTATTGTTGATCTGAAACAGTCCTGCTGCAGTGAAATGCGGAAGTGTATGGAGCAAGTGCGTAGAAAAATAGTGGAGCTGAAAAAAATAATTAAATTGCTTCACTAACGTCGCGTGATCTTCGCAGAAACATACTCTAAAAGCAAAGACTTTTTACTTATTCGAAATTTCAAATTAAATACAAAAATGTCTGCAGTCAGATGTGTTGCGAATAAAAAAGGATGGACAATTCAGTTATACATTTAAGCTTTTAATTCGTGTTAACAATTTGACATATAATACTCGTATATATTAAAATTTTATCCGAAAGGGCGAGTGTTTTTTTAAATATAGGTGTCTCTACCTTTTTAATGATATTTCAAACACACAAGGAGAAAAAACATTCAGGTTTTAGCAGATCTGTTGCACAGTAAAAAGTTCAATAAGTGGCTTGATATTTATTGTTATTAGATTGTATTATATTTTTAAACTTTAAAAACGATCTCCTGAAAAATCAAGTTTTTTATTATTTATGACGTAGGTTTGCAATAATTTTAATAATAAAATATTTCATGGTATATGTCATATATCGCTCACTCCTTTCAAGAACGTCATAAATCAAAATTCGTCATTTTTCAGTTGGGCATGTTTTCGGAATGGCCAAAAAAATTACTATATCCCAGCAGAAGCGGCATATTTTTAACGTAATATTTACCCGCCACAGGGCAGAAAGTGTTGTTTTTGCATTTTGAGGAAAAGTATTGTTTAATTATTTTTTTAAAATAAACTAAATATTTTTTAAATGGAGAAAAAACCTTCAGGTTTTACCTAAAAAGACATGTTGCACAGTAAAAAGTTCAGTAAGTGGCTTGATTTTTAATACATTGTTATTATATTTTTAAACTTTAAAAACGTTCTCCTGAAAAATTGAGTTTTTTGATTTATGACGTTCTTGAAAGGAGTGAGCGATATGTCATAAAATGTTTGGTTATAAAAAAAAACTAAATATTATGAGAAAGGTAGGTATATGAAGAAAGTTAAGTAAATGAGATGTATAGAAAGAGGAAATATTGAAAATGAAGGAAGGTTTTGATAGAGAGTTATGATTCAAAAGATAAATAGCAATTTCTGACGTTTCTTGAAGGTTATCAAAGAAGCCGAAAGATGGCGGTGCAGCCTAATACGAGATAATGACAAGAGATGTCTCTATACAATTTTAAATCAAAAAAGTATCTCTGGACGATTTTCTCGCTCTCTTTAGCAAACAACTTTTGTATTACTTTTTACTACTGCCATCAATTCGTCGCTATTGAAATGCATATATTTCAATATTCATTTATTAATTTAACTTAAGAGTATCGTTGTAGTAATTAATACAAGAAAATTGTGATAACATTTAGCTGACGTTGTTGCTTCTAGAATATTGGAAATGAAAGAGAGTGAAAAAGTTGTCAGCAGTACTCAGTACTCACGCAGACTTCATTTAGACTGAAATTTAGGTAAAAAAATTAACACTTTATTTGGAAATAAAATAAATAACATTTTGTTAACCTAAAGAGCCAAAATGCAGATAAATTATAAATAGATTTATAAAAAAAACAACTCGATCGCCATGGATCTTCATCGAAAGACATCTAGAGGAAGACCAAAAAATCATGAATGCTTCAGAGAGATAACATGATTCGAAGGCATGGTCTAGGTGACGTTGTTATAGAAGGATCTACAACCTGCGGATAAGGAGAGCTGACTCTAACAGTCTACTAAGACGTTGGGACGGAGCCAGGAAGAAGATACTTAATTTGGAAACAAAAAAGTGTTGACAATAAGTAGGTTTCTATTAATGCATGTTTACTTACTTTATCAGAAATGTCTCCGTCGTTTTCATTAGCCAACATTTTGTTGACAAGGTGTGAGGTTTTCATAGCCTAAAAATGTAACGATTAAAATGTAGAGTAGAGAGGTTGACGATGTAGCTTTTTCACTTTAGTTTCAAACTAAACTAGCCTAAGTTGTCCTTTGATAAACTAAACTAGCCTTACAAATCAAAGTGGACGTTTTTCAAAACAAATTGGCGTTATATTGTATTTATTTAAAAAACGTATGAATGTTTAATGATATACTTATATGAGTACATACTACATAAACCGTTAGTGTGAATATCTGCATGGGTAGAAGATGATCTTAAGAATAAAAGATATGGATATTTTATTCTTAAGACTAGCACTTAGTTAGTCTTCAAGTTGGCAAGCCTGCGCGGCGCGCTGTTGTAGTCAGTGCGCGCGATGTGTACTGAAGTTTTAAGGCAAGATTTTCAATACTACTTCGGATCATGAGAACTGCCTTGTATATATTTTTAAAAATTCAACGTTTTTTTTATAAAATACAATATAACGTCCAATTTGTTGCATAAAACGTTCAATTTGAAGTGTACAGTTTAACGAGTTATAATCTTACCAGTTCTTCGAAAGCATTGCAAGATGATATGATAATCACCACATTGAGAAGGTTGAGTATAAATTTTGATGTGCATAATAACAAAAAACTGTAATCGTGAAGTTTATTATTAGCGAGAGATCGCAGCAACCCAATGAGGAAAAAGGTATTGAACAGAATACTAAGAAATGATGAACCAATAATCAACATGACTTTTCTGGAGAAATATTGTTCAATCAGAACGTTACAGTGGTAAATTTTTGTATAGGCTTTCCAAATCAAAGACACTTTTTCAGAAACAATTTCGTTTCTATCAGGGAACTCTTGAACCATTTTTTTAATGGACGATGTAATATTTTTAGGCTTATTATCCTGGATCAAAGAAAGCTTTATAATTTCTCTGTTAAGGATTAAGAGATCGAGAGACATCATGTAAACAAAAGAAGCGAATAACATGACAAGAAATGCGATTTCGTATGTCGGAAAACAGAAAGCTGTCAGCAAAATATACGACTCCCATAATTTGAAATGTGTGCCAACCATCAAGTAATGCTCTATTGCAGTGAAGGTATTTTGTATTATACAAAACAAGACAACCATAAGACACAGTCTAAATTTCAAAACATGGTAAACTCTCTTGCGACCCATGGTTTTAAACAAATCGTCTATTTCAAAGAAGAGACCAAATGCTTCTGCTAGGTTTTGGACGTTGATAAATTTTTCGGCGGTCAGAAAAATGATCGCAATCAACCCGGTATAAAGTTGGAGCTTCTCTTCAAAGACGTCCAGGTGATTGAGCTTAGCGTTGACGACATTCGACACGTTGTTGATCACCACATATGCGACGCAGCCGAGATACAACACCCGTAACAATATTGTAAGGAATATATAAGCGGAGCTTATAACCGCCTTGTTCGTATCTTTTTCAAATATAAACTTAAAAGGTTGAGTTGTTAAATATCTGTTGATTGCGAGAGAAGAACTCATCGCGTCCAAGATGTTGTCCGATTTAAACATTTTAGAAATCATTTTGTGGTCGTTCAGACGGTTCGTCGTAAAACTGTAGAGTAGACACTGATGTATGACATTACTTTTAAACGTGTGTTATTGATTTTTATAGAGAACATTAACACGTTAAGATACATTAAACAACGTTTTAAAACAATTGTTTTGAAGGTTGAGATACTATATAAATTTAAAAGTATTAGTTTATTTTTATAACTATGAGAATAGGTGTTGGTATTTTATGCTTCGAACGCTGTAAAATGTAAATATGTCTCTATCTTCCGAAACTCCACATAAAAGAAAAGCAAAAAGTGTCACGTTCAATCTAACAAGATATGGAATAATTGTTTAACTAACTAACTAACTAACCATCACGCCGCTTCTCCGCAGGGGTAGGCAGAGAGTATAGAGCGCCACACCACTCTGTCCTTGCAAACATTCTTCGCCTCTTCCACGTTCATGCATCTCCTCATACATACCCGCCGATTGTTACGACTCCTAACCTGACCACTTTCAAGTATTTGCTATACCTGATCGTGCCATGTTTTTCTCTGTCTTCCTCTGCTTCTTTTCCCACTAACATTAGCCTCATAAATTTGTTTTACCGTTCTTTCCTCACTCATTCGTTCTACATGTCCAAACCATCTCAACACACCTTTCTTAATTTTATCGATAATGCTTATCTCAGCTTTGCATTCCTTCCTTATTTCACTATTCGCACATTTATCATACATCGTTTTGTCGCATATTCTTCTGAGAGATCGCATTTCGACTGCATTCAGTCTACTTTCATCCTTCTTTTACCAACTCCATGTTTCACTTCCATACATTAGAGTTGGAGTTCTGAATAATTGTTTGATATGTAATAAAATGAAATTATGCTTCTTTTTTGTATACAATCAAAATATGGACATGTTTCTTTTTCTTTTGTCCTCCTCTGCTGGATTTAGGCCTTTTCGATATATCCTTCCGTTTTTTTGGCAGTGTTGCTGTTTGCTGCCAGTTTTTACGTCCAGGCATTCATAGAAAAATTAACTTTAATAATATTTAGTAGAGAAAACTAAAGGTGTTAAATTATCCTAAAAATACAGTTTATTGATATTAAAAATTATTTTGTAGATTATATAATGATGCAGAGGTAGGAGTGATGTTTTTTTATACGAGGTAAGTAATTACCTACTCTAAAGTATACACAATATGTTATTTCATCATAAGTTCATAAAATTGTATTGGCATGATTTCGAATAAATTTCCTACATTCGTATGACACCTTGTTATCTTAAACAATATAAAATAGTGTTGTACATATATTTATACTTGTCATAAAATGACAATAATAATAATAATAAAACCCTTATCCGCACCCAATGGTGCATAGGGCACTGCGTCATAAAAACGCAGTGTTATCTTGATCGTTTACACATGAAGGAAAGGTGATCAGCCCTCCGATTCAGATACCAGTCCAGGGTAATATTGAATAAATATTACAGTGAAAAAAATCACTTGTATTTATTTTACCCCCCTTGGGAATCGAACCCGGGACCTCCAGAACGGTAGCCGAGCGTGCTGACCATTACACTACGGAGGCGGACATGACAATACTTAATTTATTTTTGAGAGAATAAGTAATCACAATAGTTCGCTTTTAATAAATAAGCAGGATAAACTCATTGAGGAAGAAAAACAAACCTAATTGAACGATATAGTACGAATTATTAATAGTTCGCTTTAAAAATAAAGTCGAAAACTCTTGACATATCGGTCACTCCTTTCAACAACGTGATATATCAAAAATCGTCAATATTCAGTTGCGTATGTTTTCGGAATGCCTAGAAAATCTACTATTTCCCAGCAAAAGCGGCATATTTTTAACTTAATATTTACTCGCTACAGGGCAAAAAGTGTTGTTTTGGCATTTTGAGAAAAGGTATTGGTTTTTTTTTTTAATATCCTAAATATTTTTCAAATGGAGTAAAAACATTTAAGATTTACCTAAAAAGATTTGTTGCCCAGTAAAAAGTTCAATAAGTGGCTTGATATTTATTTTTAATACATTTTACTATATTCTTAAACTTTAAAAACGATCTCCTGAAAAATCGAGTTTTTTTTATTTATGACGTTGTTGAAAGGAGTGAGTGATATATGTAATTACTGTATTTTAAAACGCGTTTCATTGCATTGATCGAAATAGGATCAAAGCATGTATAGTTTTATTCATTATCAGTTATGAAGATAACGGTTTTCTTAAATAATTTGGCTAAGAAGTACATAAGATGCAATTGCTTTTTGGATTTATTGCGACCGATTATCTCTCTCGGTCACATTTCGGCAGAAGTACCATTCGAGTTGACTACAAACATTCTGAATCTAAAATCAACAATCAACTTTACTTGGACTTTATTTAGTAGAGCAGTAATATTGAGTTTATTCATAGGGTTTTAAGGCATCTCAAAAATACAGTATGGAACAGATTAATTGAAACAAAACGTTTTTTTTTATATCACAAATAAATATTTAATATGTTCTCATTTGGGCTAAATAAAAGATTTTATTTACTCTTCTTGGCATCTATTATTTTTTTAAGGTTTTGGCACGTCGATGCCATTTTTTCGTCTCGAAAGCATCAATGAATTATGGACAAAATGGGCTTTTCCACCGTTGTTACAGATTGCCGATTGATTTTCAATAAGGTTTATGTCTGGCAAAATTCTTGACCAGTCCAACAGAGTTAATTGTTTTTGTGTGAAAATTTTAAAAAAATTTTTTGGTTTTGTGGCAGGGGGTTAAACCCTGCTGAATATTCCATTACCATTTGACATTCGTTTTTGTATCTGTGTTAGTATATTTTCCAGTAGAATTGGGTGATACTTCTCGCTATTCATCATCTCAGTCACTTAAAGAAGCAGCCCTGGTGCATAATACGAGGAACACACCCAAAAAAAAAATTTAGAGAGAGTTGAAAATACGAAAAAAAGGTTTGTTTGGAACGAGGGTACAAATTGTGAGTGAAGTTTTATTGATCATTTTGTTTTCATCGATACTTTTGTAGATAAAAATGACCTAGCAAAGAGTTTCCACGTTCTGGTACATAAACAAATAATATTTCCATTTTCGTGGATGTCGAATACCATCGCACTGCTAATTCATTCATACGTTATTAATTATCACAAAAAGGGTTTTGTTATTCTTCTCTTTGGGGATGTATTTTTGTATACAAAACACGCAGGTGCTTCAAAACGATGACATATTTGTTGATGTCGAACAAAGAGAGTTTTAACGAAATAATGGAATAAAAAATTGTTTATTTAAGGTTCGATTAAAATTGAGTAATTGGGCTTTATTGATTAGAAAATGCTATAAAAAATACTTTATATTTAACTTATAGTCAACGCTTTCGTTGTGTGTAAGACTTACGTCTTTCGTTCGTCACAGTGTATTGTTTATGAGCATTTCAAATAAAGATACAAAATGTTTTGTGCTATATAATTTAACAATATTCGACAGTACGTTAGACATTTTCCTGCGTAAATCAACGGCATTAATAACAACAAAAAAACCAATACTTAATTTAACATTAGATTCATCTAATATTATGAAGACTCGTGTTTCAAATAATTTCGTTGAAGTAAAGACATGCAATTCTTTTTTAGAATCTATGGGGCCGATAATCGCCGTCGGCCGCTTTTTAGCAGAAGTGCCATTTGATATTCGAGTTAGTAAAAAACAATTTGTAACAAAAATCAACATTCCCTACTTAATATGGAGTACAATCAGCAGAGCCGTGTACCTCGGTTGCTGTTTAATTATCGTTTTCTACCGCGTAACAGTCCTCGATCCTAAATCTTACCATTACATCGCTGCAAGGGTGCAATTATATATCGGATCGTTTTTAATGACCTTGGTATTTTTAGACACGTTCGTTGATAAAAATGATCTAGCAAAGGGTTTTCATATTTTTTCAGAAATGCAAGCAATGTTTCAATCTTTACATTGCAAGATCAGTTACAATGCCCTCAAATTAAAATTCTACGTTGCTACGGGATATCTCATTATTGCAAGCGTAGGTTTAATTATTTTAGATGTTAAATTTAATAGTTTTTTTCGCGGTTGGGGATCAATAATCGTACTTATCGCGAGACATGCTCCTTCGAGTTCTTTATCATTTATAATGGTATTTTTTTCTTCTTTCGTATATTTTATATCACTTAATCTCTCGATGATCAACCAAGAAATAATAAAACTAAGTCTGATCCAAGATACCGCCACTTGCAGTTTTATGAATAATAAAACCCAATTGGATATTTTGAATAATGCATCCTGGCGATCGAGAAATGCAGTTGTTAAAAAAAGATTGATGATAATTTGGAAAACTTACATCAAGGCCTGCGAATGCGCGTTCGTTATCAATCGTTACTTTGACGTCAGAATTCTTTTTTTCCTCACTCTATCATTCATGAGCGTGATATTTAAAATATTTTACATTCTAACCTCGATTTTTGATTTGCTAAAAAGTTCCCCTGTAGATTATCATTATTTGATATTCTGCTCTTCTCAATGCCTTATTCACTCGGCCAATATTTGCATCCTCATATATGCGTGTGACACATGTGAGAAATTGGTGAGTGTGTGCAATAACAAACGAGAATTTCATATTTTTTGTAACTGCAGACAGTTGGTAGAATTCCATTTTGAATTTTTGGGTAATATTTCCAAAATTAACCACGGTTATTGGATTGAATTCTTTTTTATGTACGTATATATGATAATATGTGATGCATTTCGTCTCATTAAGACGTTATCAAACACTCAGTGTTTCAGAGAATATCATTTTATTCCAATATCTTCGTATATTAGTATTTAATTCGTCCGCCTCCGTAGTGTACTAGTCAGCAAGCTTGCCTGCCGTACTGAAGGTCCCGGGTTCGATTCCCAGGGGGGGGGGTCAAATAAATATAAGTGATTTTGTCACATTAATTTTTATTTAATATTACCCTGGACTGGTACCTGAAGCAGAGGGCTGATCACCTTTCCTTCGCGTGTTAAGGATCAATATAAAACTGCGTTTATATGATGCAGTGATATATGCATTTCCGGGTGCGGATGAGGGTTTGGAGAATAAAAATATATCCCGTGCATCAATAATTATACAATGTTTCGTTAAAAAATATTTATGTCATTCAATGATTTTAGTCCAAGATAACTGCAAATTTGATCAACGATATGATGATACAGGAGCCAGACTATTATATATCAGAAAAGGTAGACATTATTTTTAAAATAAATTATTTAAAAAAAGTAAAGTCCGTCTTCAACACTGGTAAAATGACTTAACGTTCCACCTTTATTTTATTTTATTTTTGAATTTATTATTTTAATAATTTTTACAATACTTATACAATGCTGTAATAAAATTTATTACAATATTATATTTTTTTGAAGAACGCCTAAGCAAAGACAGTGACAAGACGTTCATTATCATTATTTAAAAAAAATATGTCATAGGTATGTCGTGATTTGCTTTAAATCGATAAATATATATTGATGGAAACTTTGTGGCACATTTTATAAACTTCATAAAATAAAACAACTTTGTTTTAACCACTTTTTATTGGTACACTTTTTCCAACCAGTTTTGACAAGAACCTTGTCATTATCAGGCTTAATGTACTAATTCTAAAACATTGAAATACTCATAGTTAGGTTTTAGTTATTTTTTGACATCTCATCAAAGATGAAGAAGAATATCGAAGTCTGGACATTTACGGAGCTGACGACCGTCATAGGCTGATTTAAGTGATCACTTTACACACGTGTAACATTCACCAATTCTACCCATTATTGACAACCACACCACTTAAATTCTTGGAAGTTCTATATATATATATGAACCAATTTGGAAACATTATTCTTGAATCACTAGAACTTCACAAGAGACATCTATTGATGAGATGAAAAAAAGCTTTTTATTGAGCAAAAACTCTTTTATATGAGGTCTGAAAGATGGATTAAAATCACATACATGAGAAACGCCAGAAAATATCATTTTCATTTTTATTATTTAAGCTTATAATTTGATCAGTTAAGTTATTTACAACATGTCAAAAAATAATGTGAAAGATGACTCCTATAATTGCAGATAATCCAGATTTGTGAACAAGTATTTGGACACTCTCAAAATGTTGTAAATAAAATTAATCATTCGAGTCGTAAGTTACAGTTAAATACTAATAATAAAAGCTCTCCCAATGATATTATGCATTGCAAGTAGCTCATCTCTGTTACAAATTACTGCATCGCACCTCATCTGGGAAAATGCTTTCCTAGTATATTCAATTTTGTCCGTACAATTTTATTCCCACGAGACATCTATTTATTAGTATCTATTAATAATAATATTGGATGATTTATATAGCGCCATTTTCGTAAAAAAAACTACCTCAAGGGCGCTTATACAGGTATGGATTATGATATGAAAATGATAATGAGAGAAAATTTAAAAAAAATTTAAGTGAAAAAAGACGTCGGCTGAGTCTGAAGGCAGGAAAGTGAATCCGCCGTTTTGTTGCGCTTTCTTCTCGGTCTTCCTAGGCTGGAGCATGGCCAAAATGTTGGACAGGACGCCTCACTGTGTTATGGTTATGCCGGAGAGCAGCTTGTTAGCTAATTAGTATGTGAGGTCTAAATCCTGTAATAAAATCACACACATGAGAAACGCCAGAAAATGTAATTTTTATTTTTATTACTCAAGCTAATAATTTGACCAGATAATTTATTTACAACATTTTGAGTCAAAATGTTGTATTATTATTTCGAGAAATAAAAAGACTTTGTGTTTTGATTCACTCACATTTTTATTAACCAACTAGTTTCGGCAACAACCTGTTGCCCTCTTCAGGGTTTAATTTATGACTATCTTTAATTTATGACAGTCATAAATTAAACCCTGAAGAGGGCAACAGGTTGTTGCCGAAACTAGTTGGTTAATAAAAATGTGAGTGGATCAAAACACCAAATCTTTTTATTTCTCGAAATAACATATCAATATGATCCACAAAGTTAATGCTTTCAATATTCAAAACAAAAAAAAACAAAAAAAAATGTTGTAAGATTATTTTCCGTTTTAGCTACTTCATTTCTCGACGCACATGCTCCATGTACGACCAGGCTTCTCTGCATCTGGCTTATTCACCGTCAATAATACGCTCCTTTTCACGGTAAGAAAAGTCTAAGTAAAAGTTAAGAAATTCGGAAGAAAGCTACCATGTAAACAATTTAAGTGATATTTCGTCCTATATTATTTTGAGAAATAAAAAGATTTTGTTTTTTGATCCACTCACATTTTTACTAGCCAACTAGTTTCGGCAACAACCTGTTGCCCTCTTCAGGGTTAATTTATGACTAGTCAACATGTTGTTGCCGAAACTAGTTGGCTAATAAAAATGTGAGTGGATTGAAAAACAAAGTCTTTTTATTTCTCAAAATAATATATCAACATGATCCACAAAGTTAATGCTTTCAATATTCAAAGCATTATATTTTGTGTAATGGTCAGCACGCTCGGCTACCGTTCGGGAGGTCCCGGGTTCGATTTCCAGGGGAGGGGGTCAAATAAACAAAGTGATTTTTTCTCTTTAAAATTTATTCAATATTACCCTGGACTGGTACCTGAAGCGGAAGGCTGATCACCTTTCCTTTAATGTGTTAACAATCAAGATAACACTTCGTTTATATGATGCTGTGCCCTATGCACTATTGGAGAAGCGGATAAGCGTTTGAAGAATGAAGAAGAATTTTGAGGAACACTGGTGTCGTGCCATGGTCCCGTGGTTAGTGTCGCTGATTCTCGAGTCAGAGTTTCTCGGTTCGAACCCACTCTACCACAATTTGATACCTATTTCTAATAAAGTGCCGCTTAGGCTCACGGAAATAGTATGAAATTGAAGTATTTTTGTAAATAATAAAAACATTTATCTTTCTAATTTAAAAAATTAAACAATCTAAGAGTGATATTATTTGGTGATTTGGCACTAAGGCCTTACTCGCAAAACTATAATTCGTTAAGCGTCCGGCTTCGCTGAGAGCCGGACGTCACTTGACTTGACAGATTTTTTTAAAAATATAGTCCACAATATATATTCTCAACAGAACTATAAATATTTGGGAACCAAGTACATACTTCAATAACCTAATTAATTATATAGATAGTGTTAATCGAAGAAAAAAAAATACTTTTTTTTGTTCCCTTTTGATCTTATGTTTATTTTTATGTGTGTGTTTATTTTAATTGTATATTTTTTTAATGTTTGTTTTTCAGATTGTTGGAGCCTCAACCACATACATGATAATTCTCATAGATTTTGTCGCGAAGAGTTGAAATGTTACAATAAAATATTTGAATGATAAGAATATCAATTGATTCGTGGTGTTTCATTTATAATATTCTATCATATTTTCCACTCCCGAGATATATTTTGGCGGGCGCCATGGCGTAGTTGGGTAGACGTTCGACTGCGAAACTGGCGTCGCGGGTTCGATTCCCGCCAATTGCAAAATGAATTCATGAAAGATTTATCTTCAATTGGTCTAGGTGTTTGTGATGTATTTCAAAGATTTACCTTCCCTATCCTTACTATCCTACCTGCAGACAAGCATTTGAAATATATTTTTCTTGAATGTTTTCCGCAGATACTTTACGGCACATTTTATAAACTTTATAAAATTAAATAACTTAGTTTTAAACACTTTTTTACTAAAACAATTTAACCTACCGATTTCGACAAGAATCTCGTCATCGTCAGCGTTTATTTTAATTAAAAAAACATTAAAAACATTAAAATACTCTCACCAAAAAACTTCCACACACTCCGTTAAATTCCTAAAATTCCTAAATTTTGAGGAATTTTACGGAGTGTGTTGAAGTTTTTGGTGAGAGTATTTTAATGTTTTTGAATTAAAATAAACTCTGATGGTGACAAAGTTCTAATCGAAACGAAAAGGTTTAATTAAATTCATAAAAAAGTGGTTAAAACTAAGTTATTTAATTTTATAAAATTGAAAATAGACGCTTTGCGGGTTATTCCTTTAAAAAAAATATTTGAAAAAAAAACAAATATATAAAGAAGTCTGGGTTTTTACAGGGACTACGACCTATCATAAACTGATTTTATGTGATCACTTTCTACACGTGTAATATTCACAATTCTACCCTGACAATCCGTCGGCAGTGTCGTCTGAACTGACTCGGGGAGATACGAAGAAGCTGGCAGCCGACAGAAAAGTCTGGAGAAAGTTTGTGCACTCCACGCACATGGGAAGCGAGTATGAATAAACGAAATGAAATTCATTAATGAATTTCTGAATAGCCAAGAATATGTTTTGATAACCTTGAAATGGACTTATCACGATTAAAACACATTAGGTTTATCATTTTATGAAACATTTTTAATGTATAGAAGTACTTTCAATAAATAAAGTGCATACATTAGTATTATTAGATTACACTAAATAATACTGATAGGTTCCTACTTTACAATTGAACATACTCATTCTTTGCAAACGAATACAGAAGGCAACTTGTTTTAAATCATACATTGAACAATAAACGAGAATTAAAAATGACAAATTTCATGTTCAGTGGAATGTCACCAGTAATGGCCCTAGGTCGTCTTACTGGAATTATGCCATTTAAATTCCAAATACATTCTGGAAGATATAAAATAAGTTTATGTATTCCTTCCTTTATTTTATACCTAGTCACAATATCAATCTTTGTTTATTCTGTAGCGGTTATCACATATAACAAACATATAAACTTTTCCTCGCGAAATAGGTCTAGTGTTTATCTTTTCACCGAGTGGTTTCATCTCCTTGTTAGTTTCTTGACGATAAATTTAATTGTTCCTTTAAAATTTGTAAACGTCAATAAGTTGGCCGTATATTTTGATGTCCTCTTTGAAATCAACGATTACTTCGAGCAATTAGATTTCAAACGAGAAATTCACAAATTGGTTAGAAAAATCCGTTTTGCCGTCATTGTTGCATCATTGTTTTATGTAACGAATATTTTGTTGCTGATTTCGGGAAATAATTTTGCCTTTTTTAGAAATTTTGTCTCGATGTTGGTGGTGAAATTAGTCACTTATATCCACATGTCCATCGTTCAAATAATTTGTTCTTTTTTTATATACATGTCTTGGTTGAATTTGAACGATGCTAATAAGGTTTTAAGATTAATACAAAATGAATTCCCTTATCTAATATTTAATAAAGCCACCACATTCGGTGATCATATTTCTAGGAAACACAACGTTCGAACAAGGAAAAAACTTTTCATTAAAAAGCTAGATCTTTTCTTCAAGTGTTTTTTAAAAATTTCCACCGAAAATATCATAGTGATTAATTATTTTTCCACAACGCTATTTCTGGTAATATTTTTGACGTTTGTCACCATTTTGTTTCACACGTTTTATATCATGAATATGTGTTCGGCAGTCATTTTGATGGGACGTCAGATTCCACTCGACGTGATTTTGACACGACTTTTGGGATTATCCGGAAACATGTTAAATTTGTTTTTATTAATCATATTTTGCGACATCTGCGAAAAAGAGGTTAGTGAACAAATTATTAGCACTAGTTAGTTTTATATTTTCTACATATCGCTCACTATCTATCGTTCTTGAAAGAATTCAAGAACTTCATAAATAAAATATCGCAAATTTTCAGTTGTGTATGTTTTCGGAATGCCTAGAAAATGTACTATATCCCAGCAAAAGAGGCATATTTTTAACTTAATATTTACCCGCTACAGGGCAGAAAGTGTTGTTTTTGCATTTTGAAAAAAAGGTGTTGTTTAATCATTTTTTAAAATAAACTTAATATTTATTAAATGGAGAAAAAAACCTTCAGATTTTACCTAAAAGGATCTGTTGAAAAGTTCAATAAGTGGCTGGATATTTATTTTTAATACATTTTATTATATTCTTAAACTTTAAAAACCATCTCCTGAAAAATCGAGTTTTTTTATTTATGACGTTCTTGAAAGGAGTAAGCGATATGTATTACTATGTAATATTAAACACACATTGAAATTCAGTATCTTATATTTATAAGCAAGTAGTAACGATGTTTTTTTTTTGAAATTGAATGTTTGTTGAGTAAACACACACACACACACACACACACAATTAGAAATCATTCATTTGCATAATTTTGTGACCTTTTGACTAAAAAATATTAACGTTGGTAGAAAAATACAAATTGTCCTTATTTAACCTTTATTTCTCAAACCATCTACAAAATTTCCATGACGTAACCCCCGTGAATGTCCTAATAAAATATTTTGTCTCTGTTAAGACACCTAATGTATTATAATTTTTTTTGTGTGATCGTGAAAATCTATCTTCATATCGTAACATATATTTGTTTTTAGGTTTGCAAATCAACAAACTAAAACAAAATGGCAAATTTGATATTCGGTGTTATGTCACCTGTAATGACCCTAAGTAGTCTAAACGGAACTCTGCCATTTAAATTTAAAATACATTCTAGAAGATATTATATCGGTTAATGTGTGCTTTCCTTCATTTTATCTTTATTTACTATATTGAACTACAATAATTTATTTTTATTTTATCTCGATTGATTGAAATCAAAAAGAAATCATTTAAGTATTTTTTTTATTTTTTATTTTAGCTACATATTTTAGGTTGATACATTTTTTATATTCCATTAATTATATGTATTATGGCTCTTTAGCCTGTGTTGAGCCAAAATACTTATATGTTGATAAAATATAGGTTTTTTTTAAATTACCAGATTTATACATTACAAGATATAATACAATAAAAAGGTAAAACAATAAAATAATCACAAGTATTAAGCCTGGACTCTAATTAAGTCTGTTTCTACCTTGTCCCTACCAACGAGGAGCAACCATCGACGGACAATGTTCTTAACTTTTCCCTTCCAGTGCTAAAATAAAACAATAGTTAATATTTAATGCAGCACGGGATCGAATATTTTATTGGGTTCTTACCTTATCCATTTTATTCCAAAAGTTCATCAATGCTTCTTTGATGAACAGTTGTCGCATGTCTAGGACCATGTAGCTTCTAAATATTTCATTGGATGGGTGTGTCGAAATATGTTTATTAATAATTCTTTACCCTTTCCGGTCCTATGTCGAATGTCATTCGACATCGACTTTATTCCGGTGAGTCCTATGTCGAATGTCATTCGACATTTTTTTCTTCATCAGTTTAGTGTTAAAATACAAGCAAACATATTTTTTTCTCACTCGTATTTAGTGTAAAATGCAATAATCACAGACAAGATTGTATACATTCAAAATAAAAATAAATTCTTAATACAAGGCTACCGTCCTGGAGGTCCCGGGTTCGATTCCCAGGGGGGGTCAAATAAATATAAGTGATTTTTTCACTGTGATATTTATTCAATATTACCCTGGACTGGTACCTGAAGCGGAGGGCTGATCACCTTTCCTGCATGTGTAAACGATCAAGATAACACTGCGTTTATATGAAGCAGTGCCCTATGCACCATTGGGGTGCGGATAAGGGTTTTATTATTATTACTTAATACAAGTGTAGTTTTGTTTAAAAAAAACTTGGATGTATTGTTTAACCCTGTAATGCTGTAAATCTATTGTGGACCTGGTGGAATTTTTTAAATTTTTTTATTGACCGGAAAGGGTTCAAATAAATTTTTGGAGTTTGAATAATGGGTCCAACGTAGTTTAAACTTATTATCTGAAGTTACTGAATGGCTCCATTACCATGGAAGCATCAGATAATTTAAATTAATGGTTCCCACTATTTTTAAAAGGATAAATATCGTGTTTAATTGCGACAAGTAATGTAATATTTTTTGTCATTAGTAATAAGTGATCGATTCATTCATTAATATTAATTTATCGGTTCTCTGTTTCATAACTTGTTACGTGATACGTTGTGTCATATAATTGAACGAACATTTATTACCAGGCCACGTATATATTTTTATAATAAACAAATTTGAAACAAAATGGCCTATTTGATATTTGGTGGCATGTCACCTGTGATGACCCTTGCTCGCCTAACTGGAATGATGCCGTTTAAATTTGAAATGAATTCTGGAAGATATAAAAGCAGATTGTGTACTCCTTCCTTAATTGTATCAATTGTAACCATGATTATTTACTTTTCTTGTATTGCGTACGTATTTTACTACAACCCTTTAAAGTTCAAGGGTCATAATGTTCCCAAAGCGTTCGAATTTATAGAATGGTTCCATATCTATGCAGATATACTGACATTGACTTCAAAAATTCAGTTGAAATTTTTAAATTATCACAATTTAGCTGTGAATTTTGATATTGTTTTTGATATCGACAGCTTGCTAGAAAAATTAGATTTCAAACGCGAAAATAAACAACTGGAAAGGCAATATCTTTCAGCGGTCATATTCGAGTGTATTTTTTACATATCGTACTTTTTATTATACTTTTGCCGGGTTTCATTTATAAACGATAAAAATCGTAAATTATTGTTGGCCGTGAAACTCATCCCATTTTTTCACGTATCTTTAAATCAGTTTATATTTTCATCTTTCGTTTACCTTACCTATGTAAACCTACGCGACGTCAACAAAATTTTTAGACAAAATTTTATCCAGCAGTATTCGCGTTTTTCGCAAAATCGAAATGCATCAAAAAGTTATATTATTTCAAAAAAATGCGGAGATTTTTTAAGAAGAAATGATTTTTTGGTCAAATTGAACCTTAGCTTAAAAGCGTATGCAAAAATATGTGACAGCAATATTATTCTGAATGAATTTTTTTTCGATATATTATTTTTCATTATGTTTTTATCGTTTCTGAACACTTTGTTCAACACATTTTACGTCATGAAATTCTGCATGATGATTTTCCAAGGATATAAAATGCCATTGAGTGTCATGCTTTTAAAGTTAGTAGGGGTATGTGGAAATGCTCTTAATTTGTTTCTATTGGTCATCTTTTGTGATTTCTGCGAAAAAGAGGTGAGTGCAAGTGAATTTTGTTTTAAAAAAGTGGTATTTCCAACATATACACAAATATTTCAATTCAATACGATTGTCATATATCGATTTTTTTTTTACAATATGAAGTAGACTTTTAAAAAAATACATATTTTAAAAAGTACATATTGAAAAAAAAAATATACTTCTTATCTTTCGATAACTCTTTTCTTTTCAGAAATGTTTTTTTTTTTCGAAGAAATTATTATTTTTCAATACAAAAACGGTGCTTTAAGCAAAAAATCAATTACGTCCAATGTTACCTGGGTTGAAAGAAATGTGTTTTTCTTCACAACAAATATATGGTTTTGAAAAAAAAAGATTTATTGAAAGGTAAGGAGCTTAATTTTTTTCAATAAATATTTTTAAAAAAAAATCAATAAATATATTTTTAAATTGTGCGCAGACAACACGTGTGGCTTCTCGCACAGCCGGTCGCGTTAAATGGTATATTTGAGAGTACGCCCGTAACAATCGCACTCGTTATATGTTCATAAATATAAAAATACTATCCTTGAAATGAAGCGTTGAATTTCACATAAGTATATACTTATAAAAAACCTTTTGTATGAAAAAATACAATTCACTTATGAATTAACGATAAAGAAATAAGTAATCACATGTCGCTCATATGATAACCACTAAAGAAAATCAATTATTAATATGCCATCTTCAATTTGACATTTGTCGTTTGCACGTTAACAAGGAACATTCCTTTTAGTGATAATAAATTTGAAATACAAAAAAACGACTGTTCATTAAAAAAAATATTTTGATAAAATGGCATGTTTGATGTTCTGTGGCATGTCACCTGTAATGACTCTAGCCCGTCTAACAGGAATAATGCCGTTTAAATTTAAAATAATTTCCGGAAGATACCAAATCAATTTATGTATTCCTTCCTTCATTTTATCTGTAACAACTGTATTGATCTATATTTACAGCAATGTATCTTTATTTTATCTGAATCGATCGAAATCAAAAGGAAATAATATTCCCAAAGTATTTGAACTCATAGATTGGTTCCATCACTATTTAGGGATCGGAGCATTTTTATTAATGGCTCCGTTGAAATATTTAAATGCGAATAATTTACCCCTACTTTTTGATACCCTTCGCGACGTCGATGGCTTGTTAGATCTGTTGGATTTTAAACGAGATAGTAAAAAACGGGAAACTAAATTTCGTTCAGCAGTTATATTTCAGTGTGTTTTTTATACCATACACTTTACGCTTTTCGTTTCTCGATTGATATTGACAAAAGATAATAAATTTATCCTGGTTTTGGCTGTGAAACTTATTCCATTTTTTTATATGTGTATTAATCAGGTTATCTTTTCGTCTTTCGTTTATCTAACCCTTTTAAACTTACGCGATATAAACAAAGCTTTTAAATCAAGTCGCATCCAACAGTACCCACGACCATCACGACATCACGTTACAAAAGGATACATTATTTTTAGAAAATCTGAAGATCTACAAGAAAATAAGGTTTTTCACGAAAACTTGAAAGTCTTTTCTGGCTCCTACGCGAAAATTTGTAAAAGTAATTTTCATTTTAATAATTATTTATCCATCATCGTACTTCTTGTGATACTATCATCATTTTTGAATGCTTTGTTTAATACGTTTAATATCATGAAGTTGTGTATGTCGATCAACAATGGAATCAAAATTTCATTACTTCTTCTCGCTATAAGATTATTAGGAGTATGTGGAAATATTCTAAATCTGTTTCTAATGATTACTTTTTGTGACATCTGCGTAAAAGAGGTAAGTAAATTATTTTATTTTACTTACGCACAATGTTCACACGAAGTTATATCGTTTAACGGAAAATAAATAAAATCGTATATTTATATATATATATATATATATATATATATATATATATATATATATATATATATATATATATATATATATATATATATATATATATAACGTGGTAATATTTTCCTTCGTAAATTGGGTGTAAATAATATGTAAAGTGGGTGTATAATAATAAAATAAACAATGTGTTGCTCTGTAATTAAAGTTTATAATTAAAGTTTATTCTTAATTTATCTTTATAATATTTTTCTATTTATCTATCTGATTCTGACAGTTCAGAATATTATATTTTTTCTATCTGATGTCTTTTGTTTTGTTTAGTGCGACGCATGCGACATCTGGTGGTAGAACTGTTTTATGTAGGTTCTATTTGTAAGTACTTAATAAAATGCATAGGTAGGTACCTGGGTATTTTATTACATATATATATATATATATATATTGTATATATATATATATATGTGTATATATATATATATATATATATATATATATATATATATATATATATATATATATATATAAATATATATAAATATATATATATATATATATATATATATATATATATTATATATATATATATATATATATATATATATATATATATATATATATATATATATATATATATATATATATATATATATATATATATATATATATATATATATATATATATATATATATATATATATATATATATATATATAATATATATATATATATATATATATATATATATATATATATATATATATATATATATATATATATATATATATATATATATATATATATATATATATAAATATATATATATGTATATATATATATATATATATATATATATATATATATATATATATATATATATATTTATATATATATATGTTAATATATAAATATGTATTTGTATCCACACATAAGTATATACAAATATCGTAATTAAATGATAAATTAACATTATTGTTATAAGTGATTACTTATTGCTCGTATAAAAACAAGTTGAAGAAATCGATTATCAAAATAACGTTTTTCAATAATGTCTTATGTTTTCTAAGTAATTAATATCGTATAGCATTCTTTATTGCGATCAGTAACGCATAAGACAAAATTATATATTTTTCGCTACTTAAGAAAATAAATTTCAATCTAAATAAATATTTTATAATATGACTGAAATTGCATTAGGTGCCATGTCAGCTGTGATAACCTTAGCCCGTCTAACAGGAATTTTGCCGTTCAGATACGAAAAAAAAATCGGAAGATATAAAATCGGTTTATGTATTCCTTCGTTCATTTTGTTTCTACTCACAATGTTTACCTATATTTTTTGTATCACTGTCGTGTTCAAATACAACGTCTTAAAATTTACTGATCATATTCCTAAGGCGTATTGTTTTATCGAGTTATTTAATACCTACGCAGGCATCGTGACAATGTTTCTGATAATACCCTTGAAATTTGTAAACCCAAATTATTTAGCAGCTAATTTGGATATTCAATTTGAAATCGATGACTTGTTGGAAAGATTGAATTTTAAAAAAGAAAAAAAGAAATTGGAAAGGAAAATTGTTTTAGCAGTGGCATTTGAGTGCATTTTTTACTCAACATACGTATTACTATGTATTATTTCGAGTACATTTCTTAGTACTCATGATCGTGTAATTCTCCTACTGACAAAATTCATACCGTATTTTCAAATGTCCATTAATCAACAAGTTTCTACATCTTTTGCTTATCTCACATGGTTGAATCTACGCGATTTAAATAAAATAATTAAATCTCATTTACGTCATCAGTTTCAAAATCCACCTTTAAACCGGAATACCGCGAATATTTTGAAAAAAACTGAAACTCAAATCAGAAAAAAGAGCCTGATTGAAAAACTAGACCTTTGTTGGAGGGCTTATGCTAAAATTTGCGAAGGCAATGTCGGCCTTAATAAATATTTTTCCACTATAACTTTACTTGTGGTATTTTTATCATTTATAAATTGTTTATTCAACGCATTTTACGTTATGCAACTGTCCACAGTCATATATAAAGGAAAACAAACTGTTTCTAAAATGGCCATAGTTCGATTTGTAGGCTTAGCTGGGAATCTCTTGAATTTGTTTATAATGATAACCTTTTGTGATATCGGCGAGAAAGAGGTAAATACAAAAATTAATTTTCATATTTTAAAAAATACTGCAATTTATTTTTAGTTTAAAAAATTCATTAAAAAAAAATCTACTTAAATTCACTTTTAGTGATGATGTCCAAAGGGAAGAAAAAAACGCATTTTATGAATTATTGTATTAATATTCTTAAAAAACTAATTATAAAAATTCACTGTAGAAGAAAATAGTTCATATAAATTACTATTTTTAATGTGTTGAAAAAGAAAACTTTTTTTATTTTTATTTTAAATCCAATTGTGACAAGTTCCTGAATTTATTTAACTTCAGTGTATCAATACTAGGAACAAGACAAAATGTAGTATTTATTCCTTAAAATTCTGTTTGTTACTTACAAACTCACTCTCCATGTTTTATGTAACTTATAAACCACAATTATTCATATATTGAACTCAAGCATCTTTAGTTACATATTAAATTTAATGAAACTGGATTTTTCAGTAAATATTCTTTCAAATATGTAAGTGTTTTACGAATATTTCATTTCTGTAACGTTTTCTTACTAAGTGTTTTTGATTTCTTCCAACTTTGTGTTCTTTATCGTACTGTTAATTATATTTTTATAATTAATTGCAAAAGACGCGAAGAAATAAACAAAAATTAACTGTATACATTCAGATGTATATCTTGATTTAACGATTTTTTTAGTAAACAGTATTATGTAATGATTATTTCCATATTTTAATGACATAAAAAAGCACTAAAAACTCAATTATTTCTTAATTAATTAAGAAATATATTTACGTTAAAACTCCATTTAATTAATTTAATTCAATTCTATTTAATTAATATTCTGTCAATATTTTAATAAAACATACATTTATGTCATGTTAAAAGGGAATTCGGATCAAAATGTGTCGAAAAAATAGATCAAGTGATAGAAATTGTTGATAGCGTCGTATAAAACCATATATAATTGATCATATATACATAAATTGTATTAAAACATGTCAATATACTGCTCAATTAGTAGTTTAAGTAATGTTTGTGTCGTATGGTAACGGTTTATTGAACGAAATTTATTCTAACCTCCATAACTGATATAAAAGCAAAAATGATCGAGTGTTTTGAACGACTCTTCAAATCAGATTCCATTTTGAATGCGATGTATCCTGTATTTGCTTTGGGAAGAATAGCGAGCATAATTCCTTTTAACATTCAAAATACGAATGCCAAACCGATAATTACAATAAGTATCCCTCTGTGCACCCTTGCTATAGCATACTACCTCGGATATATTATTTTCTTCTTTTTAACTACGACGGACGATATCGATGAGCATTGGAAAAATGTGTCGAACGTTTATCGTTTTGGTGAAAAAACTCAAATTTGTACCGGCTTTGTGGCCATCACTGCCATGATAGTATTCAGATTTTTAAACCACAAAAGACTCTCTGGAACCATTCGAGGATTGCACGAAGTCGAAAAGATCTTCGAAGATTTTTGTTGCAAGAGAAACTATGCGAAACTGAAGATAAAATTTCTTTTAGTTACGATATTTTTTTCACTTTACGGTGCATTTTGCATGGTTCATTTAATCATATACTTGAAGAACTTTAACAATTCAAAAATAATTCCTATGAGTATTGTAATATTTACGCCAATGTTTCACACATCGATGGTGCAATTTGTTTGTTCGTCTTTTATTTACATGCTATCGGAAGATTTCAGTAAATTAAACACTGAACTCGAAACATTAAAACTGCTATCAAATTTACCAAAATCCAATCAGCCAAATAATTGCATAGTTGTGAAAATGCCATACAAAAACCAGAGAGTCAACAAACATATGTTTTCTCGAAAATTGATCCTAGTTGCGAGAGCATATTCCAAGATCTGCAAATGCTGCGATGATTTCAACGAATATGCGAGCATATATTTTCTCACTATCATAAGTCTGTGTTTTTTTAACGCCCTGTTTAACTTTTTTTACCTTTTGCACTTATTAAAATCATTAATGAGCGTGTCAATTTTATCAATGAATGTTATATTTTTACGTTTGCTCCGATGTTTTGGGAGCGTCTTAAATTTTTACGTCCTAATATACCTTTGCAATAGTTGTGAAAACAAGGTACCTTTTAAATTTCGTTTATTTTAGAATGAAACGATGAAAAGATGTAATATATTTATGCACTTATTTGATTGTTTTAGGCTAAAGAAACAGCGCGGCTAACGAATAGTTTGATGGCTTATGAAACAGATAAAGACATAGTTTACAAGGTTTGTATTAATTTGGTGATATCGCTCACTCCTTTCAAGAACGTCATAAATCAAAATTCGACAATTTTCAGTTGTGCATGTTTTCGGAATGCCCAGAAAATGTACTATATCCCAGGCATATTTTTAACTTAATATTTACCCGCTACAGGGCAGACAATGTTGTTTTTGCATTTTGAAGAAAAGGTATTGTTTAATTATTTTTTTTAATAAAATAAATATTTTTCAAATGGAGAAAAAACCAGCAGGTTTTACCTAAAAAGATCTGTTGAACAGTAAACAAATCAATAAGTGGCTTCATGTTTATTTTTAATACATTGTAAAATATTTTTATACTTTAAAAACGTTCTCCTGAAAAACCAAGTTTTTTTATTTATGACGTTCTTGAAAGGAGTGAGTGATATGTCATATGATTTTCGAACATTAAATTTTGAAGAACTGAATTTCTGATTTTCCTTTTTAAACTATAAAACTGATTTTGTTATAAAACCAATTTATACTTCTTCTTCTTCGTCATCTTGTTGTAGGCCTTGTGGCTTATTTTTAAGAGGAATGCCTCTTTAAGCCTCCTGCGATGCTGAATCCCAGCTATGGACCCATTTCTTTGATGGTCTACCAATTTATACATTGTCAAAAACTAATCACAGTATCGACCGGTTTAGAAGCAAATATACGAAATACGGTTTTTTTTAAATTTACTAATATCTTGTCAGTTATCAACAATGTTTCCAATTCTTGCCAATTTTGATTCCTTCTTTTATTTGTGACAGAATCAATTATTGACCCAATCAATACAAAATGTATCCACTTGAGTTTCCTACCCAGTTTAAGATTTTTTAAACTAATTAATTGATTCGGCAGTCAATTTCGGCTATCAATTTCTTATTTAATTAGGTAAATACCACTATTTTTTTAAATTCATTCCGACACGTGTTTCAATGCGTTCTGCATCATTTTATAGGTTATTTGAAAAAAAAGTGCGAAATGCAAAACATGTGTCAAAATAGATTTAAAGAAATAGTGGTATTTACTAAGTAAAACATGGATTAAAAATAAATAGATCTTTTTAAATAGCGAGCGCCAATCAATCAAGGAAATATCATCAGGTAAATTAATCCGCCTCCGTAGTGTAATTAATGGTCAGCATGCTCGGCTACCGTTCTGGAGGTCCCGGGTTCGATTCTCAGGTGAGTCAAATAAATAAAAGTGATATTTTCACTCTAATATTTATTCCATATTACCCTGGACTGCTACCTGAAGTGGAAGGCTGATCACCTTTCTTTCATATGTTAACGATCAAGATAACACTGCGTTTATATGATGAAGTGCCCTATGCACCATTGGGGTGCGGATAAGGGTTTGAAAAAAAAAATAGTTTGTGTTTGTGGTTTCAGCTTCACCAGATGTCTACCTACATGTTACACACCTCGCCGAGTTTCACAGCAGCAGGGCTATTTCCCATAAACAATACTCTTTTGTTCACAGTAAGTGTTCATTCATGATTAAAACGAATTAAATTGAACTTAATTTTGTAGAATTATATAATCTATCACAATGTTATTGAAGTAAATCAAAACACCAGTCCGCTAAAACACTCTAGTTTGAAAGTACTTACCTGAATACAGTAAAAATGATAAATCATGTTTCAGAGTCTGTTGATAAAAATATACATATACATGTTTTTAAAACCATTTCTGCTCCCTATGTGGAGCATATATGAGTCCACAAACTGTCACCAGACTTTTCTGTCGGCTACCAGCTGCCTTGCGTCCTTCCAAGTCAGGCCCTGTCGCAAAGTTCAGACGAGAGCTGCCGACGAAATGTTAGCAGTAGTCGTCCTGGGCGGCGCCGGCGCGAGCCTGATGCCTTGTAAAGGAGGCAAGCTTGATGGCGACTGTCGGGAGGCATACGGAGTAGGTACATAGCCAAGCCTTTTCTTGGCGATTGTTGTGACCAAGATTTGCTGCGACCTACGCCTTATCTCTTCATTCCTCACAAAGTCGAACCACCGCACGCCTAAAATATTTCGCAGACACCTATTCTCAAAGCTAACACGGCTACTCTAGGCCCTTGTGAGGTGCCATGTTTCATAACCGTATAAGAGAATAGGAGCAATGCAGGCATTATATAGCGAGTGTTTTTGTCTAGAATTTTCACTCATGAATCACATGAAATCATAGTAACTTTAAACATAAAGAGTAAATCCACTCACGAGTGGGCATAGGCTTGAAACTTATAAAGTTGAAGCCTGAGTAGGGACATGATAAACGGTGTTGCATAAGCCGTAGCTAGATTTCAGAGTCACTTGGACGTTAGGTAATTTAAAAAAAGGCATTATATAGGCGGTATTTGGTCTTCACTGAATATAGGATATGGATATGAGGTTTGCCATTCGGTGTATAGAAGTTTTGAATCCAGATACTGTCCGGCTGTTATTACAAAAATATATATGACGGTTTCTCGTGATTCTGGTTTGGGCGTAAATATTCATCATTTGCAATAACAAGGGACAGTCTAAAATAGAATTCAAAATTTTGTAAAAATTAATCAGCTTAAATAGTTTTCTCCTATATTTCAATTGGATTAAATTTAATTAACAAAGC
This sequence comes from Brachycentrus maculatus, assembly GCF_059751285.1. Classification (NCBI taxonomy): domain Eukaryota; kingdom Metazoa; phylum Arthropoda; class Insecta; order Trichoptera; family Brachycentridae; genus Brachycentrus; species Brachycentrus maculatus. Next base: position 106,534 of record NW_028281307.1, on the reverse strand, counting down.
AATTGACTAAATAACCATCACGCCGCTTCCCCGCAGGGGTAGGCAGAGAGAATAGAGCGCCACACCACTCTGTCCTTGCAAACATTCTTCGCCTCTTCCACGTTCATGCATCTCCTCATACATACCCGCCGATTGTTACGACTCCTAACCTGACCTTAATTAATTGATCTTTGTTATTATGCTATAATGCTGGGATGTTATACCTGATCGCTGGGATGGCATACCTGATCGTGCCATGTTTTTCTCGATCTTCCTTTGCTTCTTTTCCCGCTAACATTCGCCTCATAAATTTGTTTTACCGTTCTTTCCTCACTCATTCGTTCTACATGTCCAAACCATCTCAAAACACCTTTCTTAATTTTATCGATAATGCTTATCTCAGCTTTGCATTCCTTCCTTATTTCACTATTCGTACATCTATCATACATCGTTTTGTCGCACATTCTTCTGAGAGATCGCATTTCGACTGCATTTAGTCTACTTTCATCCTTCTTTTGCCAACTCCATGTTTCACTTCCATACATTAGAGTTGGAACCAGGACTCCGTTGTGCACTGCCAGTTTAGCTTCCGCTGATAGGTTTTTATTTGCTATAACTGATTTCAGTGCACCATTCACTTTGTTCCCAGCATTATAACATAGCATGTCTGCATTATAGCATAACATAACATAGCATGTTATGTCTGACTTAAATTATTTAATCTATGTTATAATGGATAAATTTAAACGTTGTGTTTCACTCTCTCTCGCTGCTCGCTGATAGTGTGTGAAGGAGACGTGTATTTACCAGTGCTTACTATTTGTTGTTTTATTAATACTTTATGTTTAAGACTTTTTGTTTCTCTATAAGTGTATTCATTAGTGCATTTTTACATTTGATATTGTGTATATCGCCCACTCCTTTCGAGAACGTCATAAATCAAAATACTTGATTTTTCAGGAGAACGATTTTAAAGTTTAAAAATATAGCACAATGTTTTAAAAATAAATATCAAGCCACTTATTGAACTTTTTACCATGCAACAGATCTTTTTAGGTAAAACCTGAAGGTTTTTTCTACATTTGAAAAATATTTAATTTATTTATAAAAATAATTAAACAATACATTTTCTTCAAAATGCAAAAACAACATTTTCTGCCCTGTAGCGGGTAAATATGAAGTTAAAAATAGGCCTCTTTTGCTGGGATATAGTAAATTTTCTGATCATTCCGAAAACATGCACAACTGAAAATTGACGATTTTTGATTTATGACGTTCTTGAAAGGAGTGAGCGATATGTACTTTGTTAAAGGCTGTAGCCGTTCAATAAATAATGCAAATAATCCCCACGTAAATTTATAATCTTACACTTATAAATAAGTTTAAAAACGTACGTATTTATGGTGAATATTAATTTATAATTTTGTTAAAAAAATATTTTCAGATTATCGGAGCAATAACAACATACATGGTGATCTTATACCAGTTTCGATAGAGGGAAGATATTTACCATTCCTCAACATGTGAAAGTGACATATTATGACATATGCTTGAAATGACATTTTAGTTTTGTAGGAGCGTTTTAAAATTTTTAACATAATAGTTTTTATAAGGTGATCTTATATTGAATGTTTTAAGATGTTAAAAAAATATTCAGATTAAGAAGTTTTTGTTAGAATTAGAAAAAATATAAATAATACAGGTGCACGAATTTTAATGTCTAGGAAGCATGTTCACAAAGGATGGAAAAGAAGATATTGAGAGAAGTGTGAATGCAGGGAATAAAATAAACAGTGCATAGAAACAGATTAATTGTAGTAAAAATATATCCATAGAAGCCAAACAGGCGGTTCCCAACAAAGTGCTGGTACCGACACTGTTGTATAGAAGCGAAACATGGTACTGGTAAATGGAGGAAAAAGCAAAGTGAACGCTATTGAAATGCGCTCCATCAGACGAATGTGTGGAAAATCATTGTACGATAAAATCAATAGTGATGATATAAGAAAGGAACGTGTAAGGCTGAACAAAGGATATTTGAAAATATTAGAAAGAGTTCTTTGAGATAGTTGGACATGTGGAGGGAATGGATAACGAGAGAATGTCTAAGAAAATATATGTGGCGAATTTGAGTGAGAGAACAAAATGAGGACGGCCGAAAAAGAATTGGCACGATCACATCAATCAGAACCTAAAATCTGGTGGTGTCAAAAGTCTGCGTAATCGGAGGGCATGTATGACTAGATTTATGTGAAGGAGGCGAGGAGTGTATGTCAGGACAGAAGAGTGTGACGTTCCTACCTCTCTGCCTACCCCTGCGGGGAAACGGCGTGATAGTAGTAGTAGTATTAGTAGTAATAGAAAAAATAAGTGTAATTGCGTTAGGTACATGTAATACCATGAGTGTAACTCTTTATATCATAATAAAATGCTTAAACACAAAAAAAAAACACAAAAAAAAACAAATGTTTTGAATTACAAGCAAAAATAATCTTCCTGAGTCAACATTTATTAAAATCCAGAATTCGAATAGAGAAATCAAATAGAGTTTCTGTTCAAAAAAGCTTATCTCGTCAGAAGTTCCAAAATTTGAATAGTGCGGTTGGTAATCATGGGTAGAATTGGTGAATGTTACACGTGTGTAAAGTGATCACTTAAACCAGCCTATGACGGTCGTAAGCCCTGTAAATGCCCAGACTTCCATATTCTTTTTCATCTATGTTGATTCGTCAAAAAATAACATTTTTATTCACAAATACAAAATTTACCCCATGTCGGATTTGTTTTCAAATATTTTAAATTAATATCTGAACATAAATGAAGAGGATTACTGAGAACGATATTTGGAAGTTTAATTATTTACAGAGCTAATGATCTGTCATTGGCCTGAAATTTAAGTTATATGGTTATGGTTAGAACAGTGAATGTTACACAGTGTATGTTTAATGATAAATTGAAAATAATAATGAATAATATCTTGCAACAAAGACGAATTTTTAAATGAAGGTAAATATTTTAGTCTTACTCCGTGGTGTAATGGCTAAAGCGTGTCTAGCTACCGTGCTGAAGGTTCCGGGCTCGATTCCGAGAGGGGGAGGGGGAAATTAATATAATTGATTTTACAATTAAATATTTATTTAAAATTAACCTTAGACTGGTCCTTGAAAGGCAGGAGTGCGCATCGTTTTCGTGTAAGTAACGATCAAGATAACACTGCGTCAATACGATGTAGAGCCTTATGCACCATTTGGCGCGGATCAGGGTTAGAAGAAGAAAATTCATTTTAAATATTACAATAAAACACTAATATTTTGGGTCTATAATATTTTTTTAAACAAAAAAATAGACGATTGTTTCGCCTTGTTAGGGCATGATGAAATTACTGACAGTAGTTTGAGATTGCCCTATCAAGGCGTAATGATTGTCATGAATTACATTTCATTTAATGTTAAAAAAAAAATTTAGAAGATCCTAATTGATTTTAATATTTAAAATATTAGTAATGATTAAAGAAAACCCTTTTTTTTACCACTTGAGTTTTATTATAGACTACATGTTTCAGAAGTTAAACTTCCATCATTCAGGTCTGTATAATAACTTCTATAATATGAAGTTTAACTTCTGAAACATGAAGTCTATAATAAAACTCAAGTGGTAAAAAACAAGTGTTTTCTTTAATCATTGTAACATGTCTTACCACAGAGTTAATGCCGAAACAATAAATAAAATAAAATATTAGTTATGGAGTGCTACAAATCGAACGTCAAATCAATAAATAAATCAAGTTATCATAAATTATTAAAGGGATACCAATAAAAAGGCCTTTCTTAAATTTGTAATGTTTATTCACGTGCTTTTAAAAGTATGATTTAAAAAATATTAAGTGTCTAGCTTCTATGTATGTACTATATTCTAAAAGAAACCAAAGTGTGACTGGTATTTTTGATGCAACTGGTTCTGTGATAAATCTTAGTTTTGGTGATGGATTTTTTACTAATTAATATGCATTCTCTATTCACGGTTTCTCAAATGCATTAGCGAATTGAAATAGAATTATCATGTATGTCGTTACAGCACCCACAATCTGAAAAAAATAACAAGAAAATATAAATGTTTAAAAAAACATAGTGGAAACTAAAATTATCGACAAGAGTCCAGTATTTTTTCATTAATTGATTCGGTGTGTAGGTACTTTGTGGTAAAATCTATCCATTTTTAATTAATGTTATACTATTATTTTTTGACACCTCATCAAAAATGAAGAAGAATATGGAAGTCTGGGCATTTACCGTGCTGACGACCGTCATAGGCTGGTTTAAGTCATCACTTTACACACGTGTATTTGTTACACGTGTGTAAAGTGATCACTTAAACCAGCCTATGACGGTTGTCAGCCCCGTAAATACCCAAACTTCCATTTTCTTCTTCATCTTTGATGAGATGTCAAAAAATAATATGAGATAATTTGAGATAATCCAGATTTTGTGAAAGAATATTTGGACACTCAGAATCTTGTAAATGTTTTACTAAGTATATGTTTATAATTTTAACTATTTATAATTTTGATTTTAATTTAAATTTAAATTTCATTCGCACGCAATGAATAATAAAAATTACATTTAGGATTTTTTAAGGAGTGTGTGGAAGTTTTTGGTGTGAGTATTTTAATGTTTTTAATGTTTTAGAATTTTATAAACCCTGATGATGAGAAGGTTCTTGTCGAAACCGGTAGGTTAAAATGTAATAAAAAAGTGGTTAAAATAAAGTTAATTAATTTTATAAAGTTTTTAAAGTAAGTTTATTGAGGAATTGGAAAAGGACTAATACAACAATTGCATTCAGGGTAACACGGCAATTTTTGTATAAGCTTGCGTAGGTGATATTTGTTTGTGCGTTTTAAGGGTGTTTTGAAATATAGAAAAAATATGTTACATACAGTAAAATACAAAGTATTGTTTATTGGAAATAATCCTGCAGCTGAAAACGAGGGAGATGTATTTATAATACTTCCAGATATCTCATGAATCTGAAAACATAAATCGACAAATACATACATTCATTGTAATAAGACATTGCAAGATTACATAAATCATGATTTCCTGGAACAAAAGTAATCATTAATTTTATCTAGGAAAATGGCTAAGGACATTTAGAGAATGGAGAAATTGCTAAGAAAATATGTCCACGAAAGCTTAACTGGCGGTTTACAACGAGTGCTGCCACCGACACTAATGTATGGAAGCGAAACAAAGAATTAGCAAAAGATGGATGAAAACAATGTATATTAGGTTTTTAATACAAAAGAATATCTGAGATGTGAGGTGACTGTTTTAAGAAGAAATTCTAATTTGAAAAAGAAAAATAAAATCAAGGTTTTTGTACTTGAGAGATATAAATGTCAAAAAACAGCTGTTCATCTAAAACAAACGGCAGAATTAACTCATAAATACAACGACCATAAACATTTTATCTTTTTTGAAGGCGATAAGGTGTGTAGACTTAACGAACAGTAGAATTTAGTTTATGTTTTGAATATTGAAAACATTAACTTTTCGGATCATATTGATCACTTAAACCAGCCTATGTCGGTCGTCAGCCCCGTAAATGCCCAGACTTCCATATTCTTCTTCATCTTTGATGAGACGTCAAGAAATAATATGAATTTAGTTTAGTTTTGCAATGAATGTGTGTTTGTAAAAATCACATCTCTAGGTCCGCCTCCGTAGTGTAATGTTCAGCACGCTCGGCTACCGTTCTGGAGGTCCCGGGTTCGATTCCTAGGGGGGCACAAATAAATATAAGTGATTTTTTCACTATAAAATTTATTAAATATTACCCTGAACTGGTACCTGAAGCGGAGGGCTGATCACCTTTCCTTCGTGTGTAAACGATCGAGATAACACTGCGTTTATATGAAGCAGTGCCCTATGCACCATTGGGGTGCGGATAAGGTTTTTTTTTTTAGGTTCAAAAGACATCACTGTAACGCTTAAAGCGCATGTGCAAAAGAACTCATTGTATGTATAAGGCTCGGATTGTATTCTTCTTCATCTTCTTTTATGGCTGTTCACCCTTCTGGAGTGTTCTAGCCGGTGTCGAGTGATTGGACTGCATTCTAACAGTAGCATCCGTTTAAGATAAAAGTGTGCTTATCGTTACAAACTCTATCTTAAACAAGGAGGATTTTAGAAATAGGTATACGCAGTACATATAAATTTCGTCTATAGGAATCATTAGCAAAATAGTCAGCCATATACACATATCGCTCACTCCTTTCAAGAACGTCATAAATCAAAAATCGTTAATTTTTGGTTGTGCATGTTTTCAGAATGCCCAGAAAATGTACAATATTCCAGCAAAAGCGGCATATTTTAAACTTGCATTTTGAAGAAAAGGTTTTGTTTAATATATTTTTTAAATGTACTAAATATTTTTCAAATGAAGAAATAACCTTCAGGTTTTACCTTAAATAATCTAATGCATAGTAAAAAGTTCAATAAGTGGCTTGATATTTGTTTTTAATACATTGTATTATATTTTTAAACTTTAAAAACGTTCTCCTGAAAAATCAAGCTTTTTGATTAATGACGTTCTTGAAAGGAATGAGCGATATATTGTATAAAGACATTTTTGTACATACCTTTGCTGCGATATCTTTGTCTATTTCATTGCTCACAAATGTGTTTAAATTCTGTGAAAACTTTTTAGCCTGAAATACAAAGAAAATTTACTTTTAATTTCCTTAAAGTGATAAGTTACAAAGAAAATAAAACAAGATGAGAATTCACAAGAATGGTGCGTTTAATACTGAACGCCGTCATAGTAACTCTTTCATGGTAACTCATCGTTGGCCATCCATTTTCCATATTCATCTTTCTATATTCTTATTTTTTGACGCCTGTGGAAGCCTGGGCATTTACGGGGCTGACGACCGTCATAGGCTGGTTTAAGTGATCACGTTACACATGTGTAACATTCACCAATTCTATCCATTATTGACAACCACACTACTAAAATTCTTGGAAGTTCTACATATATTTTCATCTCACTAATAGATGTCTCTAGTGAAGTTCTAGTGATTTAAGAACAATGTTTTAAAATTGGTTCATATATGTATATAGAACTTCCGAGAATTGGACTATTGTGGTTGTGAATAATGGGTAGAATTAGTGAATTTTACACGCGTGTAAAATGATCACTTAAACCAGCTTTTGATGGTCATCAGGTCCGTAAATGCCCAGACTTCCACATTCTACTTCATCTTTGATGAGATGTCAAAAAATAACATGAAAAATAACTCCTATACTTGGAGATAATCCAGATTTGTGAAAAAGTATTTAGACACACTCAAAATATTCTTATTCATCTATGTTGAGATGTTTAAAAATATATTTTTATTTATTGAATTTAAAAGTCTAATTTCAATAAGAGAAAAATGTAACATATTATTTTTTGACATCTCATTAAAGATGAAGAGGAATATGGAAGTCTGGACTTTCAGCCCCGTAAATGCCCAGACTTTCATATTCTTCTTCATCTTTGATGAGATGTCAAAAAATAATATGAAAATAACTTCTTTTATTGGAGTTATATTGTACTTATATTGTAAACAAGTATCTGGACACACTCAAAATGTTGTAGAAAAATATAACCTTTGTTTCGCATTTATCACACGTTCTGATCAAGCTTATTAAATTAACAGAGCTGATGCAGCATTGAGTCAAAGCCAAAAGAAACAAGTCCAGTTTGACGGATTGTCCTCCCAAGTACTGTTTAGACACAGCCACTACGTAAAAAGTGTTGACCAAAAACGTTAAAAACGACCACGCTATGATTCCCAAGAACGTCATGGATAAATATTTTTCCAGCACTCTGTTGCTTTCACAAATTTTAACGTAAACTATCCATATGGTCTGCAATTTTTCCAATATGATTGCGTTTCTTGGTTTAGCGTTCTCATTCGTTACGTTGATTTTCCTGGTATTTTGGGGATCATAACTCAATGAACTTAGTTTTAAAACTTCTTCACTCAGATGAGAAAGATTGTCCCAAATGTAGTACACATACATTGTGCAAACTAGTCTTGTGCAGAGTATGTGGTAAGTTGGACCGTAACGAACTAAAGCCCATGCCAGATCTTTCAAACTATTGACCAAAGGATTCATGTAAATAGTTAACATACTATAACCAGTCGAGTATATTTGCTCACATAAAACTGTCACGAGTAATATTTTCTTGTGTTTTGTATAGTTTTTTACTCTTCCTAGTTGATTGAAATGGCCGTCGATTTCTTGAAGTATTTGCAAATAGCTACCCCATTTATCCATGGAATAAAATCGAAAAAATAATAAATACCACAAAATAAGAAACGCGTAAAATATTTCAAAGATTTGAATATAAATTATAGCAGGGTTATCGTTATCTTTTTTTAAATAATATGAATCCTGCGCGTAAATTACGTAGAAGGCACTAAAATAGAAAAGCACAAATATAATGATCAAAATAACGTAAGAAATTAACAATTTCGTCTTTGGTTTATCGGAAACAAGTTCATAACGAAACGGAGTTATGCCAGTTAATCTTCCTACATTGACTAATGGAGAAATTGAATCCAGCAGTGAATTTGATTTGAAAAATGAGTGTAAGTATAATGTTTTTCCCATTTTATAAAGTAATTTATAACTTAAACACTCCAAAACTCAAATAACTTGTTCAACAAATACAGTTCAACTCCACTCCAAGAAGTGAACCATTTTAATGACAGATATGTGTAATTTTCTGGTAAAGTGATTAATTATTCAGGTTTTCATTACATTTAATGTAAGTAAGATTTTCATTTGAAATATTAGATATCGTATGTAGCCATAATTGACTTTTTTTAATGAAGCGTGCGCCCTAACAGCTATTAATGTCACATTTTAATTAGAATAATATCGAGTTTTGTGTAAATAAATAATCCTGAATTCTCTATCACCCTTCGGAATATAAAATTGCAGCACACATCAGAGTCCTGGTACCAATCATTACGATAGAAGTAAACCATGGAGTTGGCAAAAGAAGAATGAATGTAGTCTGATTATGCGTCAGCATTATCAATTAAATTATGAAAGGTGTGTTAAGCTGGTTTACAAACACGTAGAATGAGCTAGGAAAGAACGGAAAAATGAATGTATCAGGCAAATATAGTTGGGAATAGAAGCAGAGGAAGACTTAACACGATCAAGTATGTCAAATACTTGAATGTGGTTAAATTGGCGGGTATGTATGAGGTGATGCGTGGATGTGGAAGAGGCAAATAATGTTTAATGCCTTGGCACTGTTCCGTGTCTGTCTGTTTGTCTGCTCGTTTGGTTAAAATCGAATCTAGCTGAGTATATATATATATATATATATATATATATATATATATATATATATATATATATATATATATATATATATATATATATATATATATATATATATATATATATATATATATATATATATATTTATATATATATTTATATATAAATATATATATATATATATTTATATATATGTATATGTATATATATATACATAAAAATAAAATTTACCAGAAATATTTTTTTTAGTGAAAAAAAATTGATGGATTAAAATCAAAAGTCAAATAATTTTAGTATATTTTTTATTTGCACACTTTTTTGATACATTAATCTGTGAAAATAACAAATTATTTCATTGCTAAATTCAAGATTGATATTGAAATGTTTAAATAGAATTAAAACACAGGTGCAAGAATGCTAGAAGTAATCCAAAGATTGAAACTCTAGGGAGAAAATCACAGATAACACACATCCATTTGAAACAATAGTGTCGGTCGTATTCCAGTTATAATTTTGATGCTCGTATATCTGTGTATTTGGAACATTTTAAGAAAACTGGAACAAGATGATCATGTACGTTGTGATAGCGCCGGAAATCTGAAAAAAAAGTCAAAATAAGAAAACTTTATTTTAAAGTTTTGTACTGACATTTCTTGGTGGAACTTCATTTTATAGAATAAAATAAAAATTATGATGTTTTTTCCACATTAATTTTATATGACCAGCAACCATTTTTGTCGTTAACGGCATCATCAGACCGGTGCTATTTTCAGACCAGTCTGGCGACATCATCATCTGATGTCGGTTACGACGAAACCGGCTGATCAAATAAAATTCATGTGGAAAAAACTACATGGCTATTATTTTATTGTTTAAATATAATATCAAAATCGTGAGGAAATATTTTAAAATGCAGGCAAAAATAAGGAACAGCTAAAAAGTAGCAGTAATTATACAATGATTAAAGAAAACACTTGTTTTTTACCACTTGAGTTTTATTAAAGACTACATGTTTCAGAAGTTAAACTTCCATCATTCAGGTCTGTATAATAACTGTGTATAATAATAGTTATAGAAAAGTCGTAAAAAACAAGTGTTTTCTTTAATCATTGTAACATGTCTTACCACAAAGTTAATGCCGAAACAATAAATAAAATAAAGTAATTATACAAAGTACTGATTACTGAAGTACTAATTCACTCCTGGAATAAAATGGAAAAGGTAAGAACGCAACAAATTATTCGAACCCGGGCAGCATTAAATAAAAACTACAATATTTTGATATAAATTATCTGGTCAAATTATAAGCTTAATAATAAAAATGAAAATGGTATTTTCTGGCGTTTCTCATGTGTGTGATTATAATCCAAGATTCGGATCTCACATACTAATATAAGAGTTTCTGCTTAATAAAAAGCTTCTTTACATCTCACCAATAGATGTCTCTAGTGAAGTTCTAATGATTCATGAACAAGGTTTCTAAATTGGTTCATATATATAGAACTTCCAAGAATTTGAGTAGTGTGGTTGTCTATAATGGGTAGAATAGGTGAATGTTACACGTGTGTAAAGTGATCACTTAAACCAGCCTATGACGGTCGTAAGCCCCGTAAATGCCCAGACTTCCATATTCTTCTTCATCTTTGATGAGATATCAAAAAATAAAATAAAAACTATATTGGCCCAGCCGTTAAAACAAGTTTTGCTCAAAAAACTTTTTCATTCCTTGCCCCAAAGATATTTAATTTGCTGCCCGAAACCATTAAGATTCCAGGAGTGATCGGGTCTTTAAGAACAGTGTCCGTCGATGGTTGCTTAGCATTGGAAGGGACAAGGTAGAAAGTTATTTAATTAAAGTCCAGGTGTAATTATTTTAATTGTAAAACATTTATACTGTAAATTATTATTGTATCTCCTGTATTTAATGTATATAATCTAATAATAAAAAAAAAAAACAAATATCATCAAAAATTAAAAAAAATATTTAAAAATTGTATTAACATGTTAGTATTCGGCTCAACACAGGCCATGCCTAAAGAGCCGTAATACATTTAGTAAATGCATTTATGAAATAAATATGTATCTATGTATTAAAATAAATAAAAAGATAAGAAGAACTAAAGTACTTGCCGTAAAAAGTAGAGTGTTGTTAATTTGGAACAGTCCAGCTGCCGTAAATTTTGGGAACGTGTGTAGCATATGAGTAGAACATTGGTGCAGCTGCAACAGTAATTGGATGTAAAAATTACCTACCATTGAAAATAATATAAGTTTAATTATTTAATTTTCTCGAATGTTTTCCGCAGATACTTTGTGGCACATTTTATAAACTTTATAAAATTAATCATCTTTATTTTAACCACTTTTTTATTGATACAATTTTACCTACCGGTTTGACGAGAACCTTGTCATCATCAGGGTTTATTTTAATTCTAAAACATTAAAATACTCTCACCAAAAACTTCCACACATACCGTAAAAATCCTAAATATTTTTTTTATAATTCATTCTATGCAAGTCAAATTGTATTAATAAAAAAGTTATATATATAAAACAAGGCAGGAGATGATAACCATGATTTGATATAATTTTATTGAGAAATTAATTTAATTTGAGTGAATTTGAGTGAATTCACTCAAATTAAATTAATTTCTCAATAAAATTATATCAAATCATGGTTACCAACTCCTGCCTTGTTTTATATATAACATAACAATTTGTATAGCCTCCCACCAGTCTGACGATGTCGGTAACGACGAAACCCGGTCACTGGTCAAATAAAAAAAAAAGTGGAAAAGCTAAAAATATTGGTTTTAATCTAATAATATATTAAAATTGCAACTTCATCACGAAGTGCCCGTGGATAATATAAATCTATTAATAAAAAAGTGGTTAAACAAAGTTAATTAATTTTATAAAGTTCAAGTATTTAATTTGAAATTTTAGGTTTTGCTTGGTAAATACCACTATTTTGTAAAATCTATGGGGCACGCGTTTCCTCGTCATTTTCAAATACTGTATACGTATGTAAAGCTTAACCTAAATGTAAGAATTGTGTCCTTGGGATGTTGAAGTATGAAGAGGAGTCAAATGCATCAAATCACGCGTCACAATAGATTTTAAGAAAAAATAGTATTAACCAATAAAAACTGAAATTAAAAATGTAAATATATTACCACAAAGTGACTATTGAAAGTTTAGTATTTAAAATAAGAGACATTTGAAAACTCGTTATCATTTAATAAAATTAAAATGTTTCTTTGTTTTAAAATCAACAAAAATATTTAATTATAACTTAATTATAATGTCTACCGGTTTCGAAGCTAAAAGCTTCTTTATCAAGACTGATTAATACTAATACTAATAGTATTAATCAGTCTTGATAAAGTAGCAGTTAGCTTCGAAATTGGTAGACATTAAAATACTCTTAGTTATAATAAAATATTTATAGTGATTTTAAAATAAAGTTACATTTTAATTATAAAATGGAAAATCACAAAGTTAGTGCATGAAATATAAATTTTACTCTCCTTATCATTCATCGTTCACTTTGTTCATAATACCAATTTGAATGATAAGGAGAATGTTATATTACCATACCACAAAGTTAACAATGTTTTTGAAATACAAAATTTAAGACATTTCTTTTGACTTGGCCAATATTAAAATGTAATCAATAAAGTGTCAATAACTTGTCGTTTCACTTAGTACTTCAAATATTTTTTACACGTTTATCAAAAATATTTATTTATTACCTTATTCCCCACATCTGTGCTAGTTTCAATAGCCATCATGTTGCTGAGAAGACGAGCTGTTTCTTTAGCCTGTAAAAAAATATGAAATTGAATATATTCACATATTACCTCTAAACTAATTTTTCATTAAGGAAGTATATCTTATTTAGGAATAAAACAACTACTTATCAGCTCTTTCTACTGTTATATTATTTAACAAACTATTAGGATTCGCCGTTGCCGACATCATCAGACAGGTATTTGGCAATACAAAATAATAATAATAAATCTTTATTCCAGCTTGACAAAGTGGTGAGTGCAATACTAAGCCAGCCATATATGTTTAACAACATTTTTTTATAAAATGAAGTTAAAATAATAAACAAATTAAATTAAATATAAAGAAAAGTAACGGCGCTAGAAATTATTATATTATATTCTATCCGACACTATTATTCACCCAACATATGACATATCGCTCACTCCTTTCAAGAACTTCATAAATCAAAAATCGTCAATTTTCAGTTGCGCATGTTTTCAAAATTCCCAGAAAATGTACTATATCCCAGCAAAAGCGGCACATTTTTAACTTAATATTTACCCGCTACAGGGCAGAAAATGTCCTTTTTGCATTTTGAACAAATGGTATTGTTTAATTTTTTTTTTTAAATAAACTAAATATTTTTTAAATGGAGAAAAAACCCTCAGGTTTTATAAGATCTGTTTCACAGTAAAAAGTTCAATAAGTAGCTTGATATTTATGTTTAATACATTGTATTATATTTTTAAAGTATAAAAACGTTCTCCTGAAAAATCAAGTTTTTTTGATTTTTGACGTTCTTGAAAGGAGTGAGCGATATCTTTTCTATAGGTGTTTTAAATTGAGATGAAGCATCTACCGTTTTTCCAATCTTATTTTATACAATAATAGTAGGAGTTCCATTTTGAGTTGAGACACTTATAATCATTTGAAACTCTTGAAAAGCCGAGAAGTTTAGAACCATGCTTTATATATATAAACATGCACACAAACACACACACACACACGCGCGCGCGCACACACACACACACACACACACACACACACACACACACACACACACACAACACACACACACAAATGCTTGCAAATAATTGATTGATAATATGCATATTTGAATAAAAATGGATGAAAAATATGGTTTGATCATACCTCCTGTTCGCACTTATTGCAAACATAGATTAGTATTATCATGTTTGTTGCATTCAGCATTGTCTCCACTATGACCATCGATGTTCCGCCCACATTGATTGAATCGCTGTTTTTAACAACGGACTTCATTACGTAGAACGTGTTGAACAAAACGTTCAGGAAAGAGCCGGCAATCATTGCGAAAGTAGTCATAGAATAATACTCATTGAGCACATAGCTGCAATCGCAAATTTTCGAGTAAGTTCTCCAGATGATATCCAGTTTGTCCATAAGAATGTAATTCTTGGGATGTATATTGGCATTTTTGTTAATTTTTACACCGCTCGAAATGGACGTTTGCTCGTACGAGTATTCAACGTCGAGAGACCGATAAATTTCTGAGACTTCCTTGTTCAACGATTGGAGATTGATAATTATAAGATATATAAAGGACGAGCAAAGGAACTGTGTAAATGTTATATTATAGGTAGGCGTATATTTCATGAGGAACATCGTGAAATCCGTATATTTTGTCATTATCGGGCTCATGTACGTAACGTAAAACATACAGCTTGCACTTTGTAACTGTTGAACTACAACTGCGATGAAGAAATATTTTTTGATGTTGGTATAGTTTCTTTCGTGGCCGAGCTCCTCCAGCATTTTGTCAATTTCATTCGTGTACTCCAGATTCATAGCCAAATTATCCTTTTTGATCAGTCTGAAGATTGCGATGCTGCCGAGTGTTATGGTACCAGTGTACAGCCTGAACTTCTCACAGTAGATATACAGAGTATCATTATCAGCCTCTAGTTGCGACCAATCAGACAAGGTCACAAATACGAAACAAGACACGTACAGAATAAGAAAAATCACCGAAATAAATGTAAATCGATAACTTAAAGCTGTTCTGGACTTTCCTGGAGATATGTGAAATGAAAAAGGGGCGATTCCTGTAAACCGCCCCGATGTCAAAACTGGAGATAAAACATCAGATAACGACGTAGATTTAAAGAAAGAGTCAAATAATTTTTCCATTATTCTAAATAAAAGAGTCAAAACAGAATCGACTTTACAATCAGCCTGTCTATAAACAAATGAATATAAAATTAAATGATCCATTTCAAAGAAAAAAGTGTAATTATGTTTGTGGGATACATTAAATATAATATTTACGATAGATGACAAATACATTATACCCTTCTTTAAAATTATTGAACCAATTAATTATTCATGTGATTCTGTGAAAATGCTGTCAAATTTATTGATATTATGATGATGAAGTGTGTCATGTTGATTGATATTTTAATATACTCAAATTGCTCATATTTTATTCAAATTTATGAAGCAACTGTTAAATTGATATTCTGTTTTTGGATACAATGAAACTCCCATATTAAAATCCATCACATGATTTTCTTTTCACTTATATAAAGATAAAAAAATTATACAGATAATCGTCTTAGTGTTCAAATTGAGAATAATTGTGTTTTTACAGTGATCAAGGGTGTTAAAGGAATTTCTTATCTGCTTTGTTTTAATATGAAATTACACTAAATCCTAATGATTCTGTTTATATTTATAAGCAGAATAACGTCATTCCGTTTTATATTATTCAAATTTACCTAAAAGGGACAAAAATATATATTTCTCTTCTTCAGGACAATTATTACACCGGTTTGCAGACAACATTAACATGTCACTATTTGCTTACACTTGTACAAAACATTATTCACAGGCGTCATTAGTAGACTCGAGGAACAACTTGGGTTCATGGTGTAGAGATGTCACAAATCTTATAGTCTACGAAGAAAATTGTATTATTTAATAGACAAAAGTCGTTAAAACTTTTTGATTTTATAATAAACCATTTGACTCCGTATCGTAAATTCAAGAATTTTGTACATTCGTTGAAAAATGCCCTAACTACAAAATAGTGCAATCCAATTTTTCAGACTAATTAAAATATATTTTTGGCTTAAATATAATATTATTTTTGCAACTTTTTCTTTTAATACAATATAATGCTCTCTCAATGTGAAATAGCTATCATAAAATAATTAATCAAGTTTAATATAAAAAGACTATATATATATATATATATATATATATATATATATATATATATATATATATATATATATATATATATATATATATATATATATATATATATATATATATATATATATATATATATATATATATATATATATATATATATATATATATATATATATATATATATATATATATATGTATATATACATATATATATATATATATATATATATATATATATATATATATATATATATATATATATATATATATATATATATATAAGTTCTGATTGTGTCGGATCTTGTATCCACCGCATGCCATGATTGGTCTTTACTTTCTATTCTTTTTTTCTATATATTAATATATAAATATTAAGATCAAATATACTTAAATAAAAGTGTAGATTCTCTAGGCAGTGTATGGCTGATACTATGCAGAATACACATATTATATCAGTTTATTTGTGTATACTTTTGTTACTTATCAATTTAGTAGTCCACTTGCAAACCACGTTAAAATATAATGTTTTTAGCCAATAGCGGTAGAAAATTAAAAATCTGCCAAAGCTCGTTCATAAATTACGGTCTGATTATACTGATAATTGGTTATCTTACCTTTGGAATCTACCAGCGTGTCCCAATATGTCCCAATTAAACGGAATCAACACTATTTTATTTTTAAGCATCCTTCATAATTAATATCGGTAATGAAATACGTCTTTTTTTATTGAATCATTAAACTTTATTATAATTATATCGATTCCATTTCTCGCGTAATTTAATATTTTATTTTGATTAAGTACGCACTTTAAATAACAACAAAAACACCACAGATAATCATTATCTTGGCTATTACGATCAATGATGAAAATCGATAAGATAATATAATTTAGGACACAGTATGATTTGGAATTATGAAGTTGTTAGGAGCTGTTACGTTTGTCATTTGATAGTATTAAGATATTCATAATGCCGCCGACTTTTCTTACCAAGAGGCTTCGAGCTAACAATGCCTTAGAGTCCATGAAAACCGTCTTCATAGTTTTGCCTTTAATGTCGATATTTCCGTTTAGATTTCGTATTATAGACAAGGAGTGTAAGCTTATATTGAGTGTTCCGTTATTCTTATGGAGTTTACTACACTCCTTCGTGTACTTTTACAATGTAATTATTTTTATTGCCCGTAACCAAACGAGCATATCGATCAGTTTGCAATCGGATCTTCTGATGTTTTGCGAAAGGTTTCAAGTGTACGCTGGATTCGCCATTATCGTGGTTCTTCTGATGCTTGTATTCATCAGAAAAGATCACTTAGCCGATTTTTTTAACGTCCTTTCTGATACGAGAAATATCTTCGAGACGCTCGGAAGAAAAGTGGAATATAATACGCTCAGACGAACCGTATTCCTTTCCATGCTCTCTATCTTCACGTTATACAACGGATGTGTCGCTTTGGATATATATTTGAAATCTAGATTCGAAGAGATGCAATTTAGTCATTCTTATATACTGATGGCAGCCACTTATATCCCTGCATACCAAATTGCTTGTACTCTCTCGTTGTACCTAACATTTGTGCATTTCGTATCCCGCGATTTGAGAGCGATCAACGAGGAAATCTTAAAACTTCCGTCACCCGACGATACAATAACTTGCAATCCCTGTAATCCAAAAGGAACTATATCCGTCTGGTCTCCAAAAGTTTGGAGATCCAGAAATGATGTGATGAACGAGAGACTAAACATGATTTGGAGGGCATACTCGAATGCTTGTAAGTGTACGGATCTAATCAACAGCTACTTCGCTTGGAAAATTCTGGCCGTTATTGCAGTTACATTCGTCAGTTCACTATTCCATAGTTTTTTCTTTCTACGGTCAATGGATAAGTTAATAAAACACACTCTGACTGATGTCAATTTCCTGGTTTTCTCAATGTCAAGATGTTTTATTCATGGATTCAACATGTATATGATAATTTATATATGTAATCAATGCGAGAATTTGGTAAGTACAAATAATTCATATCGTAGTCGTACAGGAGAAAGTGACCAACTAGCAAAACGTAAAATGTTCAGAAGGGCCATTCAAGTCACTTTTGCTTGGCAAGAAAATAAACACCAATGCAGTTAGTCATTTTTAACAAGCCAATATATTGAACTTCCGAGTTTAAAATCCTTTGGGATTTTTTTAAGGGCAATATTAAGCTAGTAAGATATAAAATAGTCAATGATCTTGGTCACTTTCTCCTGTATGAT
Source organism: Brachycentrus maculatus (assembly GCF_059751285.1). Taxonomy (NCBI): domain Eukaryota; kingdom Metazoa; phylum Arthropoda; class Insecta; order Trichoptera; family Brachycentridae; genus Brachycentrus; species Brachycentrus maculatus. The sequence continues at coordinate 87,985 of NW_028281307.1, read as the reverse complement.
ATGTTATATGATATTCTCTTTCTACGATATGCTTGTAGTTTCAACAGTTTTTTGACAATTTGGGGATTTACGAGGTATTAAGCAGGGCTTGGGAGTCTATGGTAGATGCTTACCGAATAAAGAAACACAACAGGGAGCCAAATAGAGCCATAATATAAGACACCCAGGTCTGCTTTTTACGATTGTGGAGGGCATGTGCGAAGACATAAACTACAGAAGACGACCCGCTTAAACTTTAAGAATCAGATTATCCCCGACATAAGTTATAGCGGATACGCTAATGTGCAAAATGCAAATAGCCACAAGTTAAAAACAGTAGTGTTGAGATAAACGGGTTTATAGTTAACTTAAAATGATATTTGCCAAAACATATATCAAATGAATACAATTTTGCGGCTATTTGGATAATGAATATCTCGGCAAAGGAAAGAGATAGAGCAAAATCTGTAAAAGTATATGACAGAGGCTAGTTATAAGAATGTTTAGAGCCGTGTTACGCCAAACAGCCGCAACTTGAGTTACGGCTAGTTTCACACATTAGCATGCCGACTTGAAGAGATGGGCGTAGGATAGAGGAGGAGAGTTACATCTCTTTACAGTAAACAAAACATTTATTTTTAAATTCTTTCAGACTCTTTTCATTCTTCATACATTCAGGCATCTCATCATACATTTTCAAACCCTTATAGATTAAACAATTTTCCGACTCGGTTTTTTTCAACAATGGCAGTCTTATTTTATCCTTGTTTCTAGTAATATACTCATGACAATTTTTTTAAAAAACTAATTTCAATTTAAAATATTTTTTAAATGGCATATTCCAATGATTATTTTTTTTTTTTTAAAAGTTACAAAAGATATTATAACTGAATTAATTTGCTAGACATTTGTATTTTTAATAAAACTTAATACTATTATAATTACGCTGTTTCTCTTCAACAAAGAAATTTAGCTCATGTGCTTGGGGAGGGACTTATCATTGTTTATTGTATGAATGACATAGCAGTATTTTGATGTTTTTTGTATCTTGTGTGTGTGATACCTTAAGGTGGAGACTGACCGGAGCATTTCGTCGTCACGTAACGTCGTAATATCGCTCGCGACGAGCATCAGCGAGCATCCGAAACTATGGATGGAGCGTTCGGCTCGCTGTACTGACTATACGAATGCTCGCATCGTAACGTGTTACGTTACGACGAAATGCTCCGGTCAGTCTTCACCCTTATGTTTTAAATATGTTTTATTGCAGTCAAAGACAACGGTTAGACTTGTGAACAACTTGATGATTTCTGAAGTAGATGAAAAGATATCGAAAAGGGTAAGTGTGAAGGTATTTCACGTTATTGCTTACATTAATAGTCATAATAGATTTGCATTGAAATACATATCGCTCACTCCTTTCGAGAACATCATAAATCAAAAATCGTAAATTTTCAGTTGTGCATATTTTTGGAATGCCCAGGGAATGTACTCTATCCCATCAAAAGCGGCGTATTTTTAACTTAATATTTACCCGCTACAGGGCGGAAAATGTTGTTTTTGCATTTTGAAGAATGGGCATTGTTTAATTCTTTTTTTAAAATATACTAAATATTTTTCAAATGGAGAAAAAACCTTCAGGTTTTACCTAAAAATATCTGTTGCAGAGTAAAATTTTAATAAGTGGCTAGATATTTATTTATAATAAATTGGGCTATATTTTTAAACTTTTAAAACGTTCTACTGAAAAATCAAGTTTTTTTTTATTTATGACATTCTTGAAAGGAGTGAGCAATATGTCTCATTTAAAACTCGGGGATAACGTTTTAAATTAATTGAATATTTAAAACAAACTTTTGAAAATTTCATTATGTTGCAATACGTGGATAAATACATGCAGGGGCGTGCATTCCAAGTAGGCAGAAAAGCAGTGCCCATCCTAATTTACTCTCGTGACATATAAAAATGCAATCAGTACCTACCCTACCTTGCTAAGTAGTACTATCTTACCATACTTCGTATCTACATTTACTGCTTACCCCAGTAAGTAGTACCTAACTTAACTTTTTTTGAGGTCAAGGGATCTTGCATCCCTTATGTCACTGCGACCATATTAGGCCTGTTGTGACCTCCCTCTGTATCACAGCTCACTCCCAAGACCTAGTTGTGTCATGTAACTCACGACCTGTCTTGGTGGTAGGAGCTTCACCTTCTCGGAGTCTAGTAGAGGTCTTCAAATGTGACTTCGTTTGAGAGCGAGTGCGTCACAATTATGGAGAATGGGGATTGGCGTTTCGTTATCCTCCATACAAAATCTGTATACTGGGGAGTCATGTAGTTCAATTTTTGTCATGTGTTTCCTCAGTCTGCAGTGTCCTGTCAAGGTCCTGGTTAGGATCCTTATTTGTTTTTTGCTAAGCTTTAGGGCTTCTGTGGTGAATTTCCCATGTACCCCATGATCTCTCATGAGCTGTTGGACCAGATCTCTTGGCACTTGTCCATGGCCCAGTTTTTTAAACTAAACTTGATAGCAATAATTAAAGAAAACACTTCGTTTTTTACCACTTGAGTTTAATTATAGACTACATGTTTCAGAAGCTAAACTTCCATCATTCAGGTCTGTATAATAACTAAAATATAAAATATAAAATTGTTCTATAAATAAGGATAGGGGAAAGTAAGGGGAAGGGGTTAGTCAAGGAACGGAGTTTGAAAACAAAGGAAAAATTTAAAGCAATGGCGAAGAATTTTGAAACAATATATTATTTAATAAATTATTATTAGAATTCAGGTTTTTTTGTATTTCTAAATTTTCAAGGCCAAATTATGAATTATCTTGAAAATTTTGAAAATTTAGAAATACAAAAAAACCTGAATTCTAATAATAATTTATTAAATAATATATTGTTTCAAAATTCTTCGCCATTGCTTTCAATTTTTCCTTTGTTTTCAAACTCCGTTCCTTGACTAACCCCTTCCCCTTACTTTCCCCCTATCCTTATTTATAGAACAATTTTATATTTTATATTTTAGTTATTATACAGACCTGAATGATGGAAGTTTAGCTTCTGAAACATGTAGTCTATAATTAAACTCAAGTGGTAAAAAACGAAGTGTTTTCTTTAATTATTGTAACATGTCTTACCACAAAGTTAATGCCGAATCAATAAATAAAACTTGATAGCGCTGATAGCTTACCTTACTGCCTACCTCTACTGGCAATCCTAATTAATTCTATGCATGTCACAGAATACACGTATAGTTCTTTAAAATTATTTGTTCCAAAAATGAAAATACTAAATTTCACCATTTACATCCAAACATATTATTTTTCTTTATAGATATTGCATTTCTCTACATGCATACTACACATTCAACCCCAATATTCAGCTGCTGGCTTGTTTGAAATAAACAACACTTTTCATATCACGGTGAGTCGATATTATTCAATTATTTAATTTTGTTATTTTTAATTATTTTTCAACTATGTTCAGAATTAGAAAGAATAGTGAATGCTGAGAACAAAGTAAATGGTGTATTGAAATCAATCATGGAGTGAAACATGGCGTTGGCAAAATAATGATGAAAGTAGACCGAATGCAGTCGAATTGTGATCTATCGATGTATGATCTTGTTCGAATATTGTAACGAGGAAAGAATGCAAGCCTGAGATAAGCATTTTCGATAAAATTAAGAAAAGGTGTGTTGAGGTGGTTTTGGGTATGAGAATCAAATGAGTGAAGAACGGATGGTAAAACAAATTATGAGATGAATGTAGTTGGCACTAGAAACTTTGTGAGAAATGCATTTTCGATAAAATTAAAAAGGTGTTTGGATATGGTTTTTGGTCAACTGAGTCCATCAAAACACGTGTTATAATAGAATATGATAATTAGTGGTGTTTACCAAGTTTGAATTTTTAAATTGATATTAAAAATTACAAAGTAACAAATCATTTAATAAAAAAAAACTTTTCTTTTTAGTTGGGAGGAGCTCTTACAACATACATGTTCATTCTCCTACAATATTAATTTGTCAAAAGGAATAATTCTTAATACAATATAAATTTGGAAGAGTGAAAATCCGTATTCTACTATTTCTCTCTATCATTTTTAAGTACCTATACATATTATATTTTAATTTTGTATATATTAAAAAAAAATTCTTACATAGAATGAACGTCACAAATAAAAATAATAATAATAATTTTGGATTTATCAAGGGTGCTTATACAGATGTGGATTATGATGTGAAAATGATAATGATAGATATTTTATTTATTGTTTCGGCATTAACTTTGTGGTAAGACATGTTACAATGATTAAAGAAAACACTCGTTTTTTACCACTTGAGTTTTATTAAAGACTACATGTTTCAGAAGTTAAACTTCCATCATTCAGGTCTGTATAATAACTATACATATATATAAGCTATAGTTATTGTACAGACCTGAATGATGGAAGTTTAACTTCTGAAACATGTAGTCTTTAATAAAACTCAAGTGGTAAAAACAAGTGTTTTCTTTAATCATTATAATGATAGATATTTAAAAAATATGAAAGAAAACGTCGTCAATCGGCTGAGTCTGAAGGGTGGAAAGTGGAACCGTCGTATTATTGCGCCTTCTTCTCGGTCTTATTGGGCTGGAGCATGGCCAAGATGTTGGCAGGACGCCTCCCTGAGCGATGGTGACGCCGGAGAGCTACTTTTTGCTCAAAAAGCGAGAGCTTTCTCGTCATTGTGGATAGACAACTGCAGATGGCGGGGGGTGATGCTGGTCTTCGTGTTGCCTCTGGCAGCATTGTCGGGCATCTCCAACACCTTAGCAGCTAGGTACTCCATGACAGCGGCGAGGTATACGGGCGCACAAGCCCCAACTTTCTCATCGAAGTATAATAGATTCGAGCTAGCGTATTTTAAGTGTTTAAAATTGCCGCTGTATTCCATAAAGTATGTATTTGCATCAAATTATCATATCATTGCTTCAATGTTTTTGATATTATACATTATCAAAGTAAATGGTTGTAAGAAATTGGATAGCTATAAAGTAGTTAAAATGAACATCCACCTGTCACATTATTTATTATTTATGTCCCAAATTACCATATGCATTGGAATATAACAACAACAAAGAGCTAAGGATGATTTATTATCTTGGAAAACTGTATGAAGATAAAAATATATGTTGTATAATATTTAAATTAAAGTTCCAGTCATTACCAAAAGTACGTTTCTTGTAGCAAGATTGGTGTGTATACGAGAAAATTTGGTATTTGAAAATATAAAGGATATTGAAAAACACATAATATGACAAAAGTTTCGTTTTTAGATTCGTTTTGCAAGTCAAGCTCACTCCTCGACTCTTTGTCTCCGATTATTTACATCGGAAGAGTTACTGGCATCACTCCATTTCGATATGAGTATATTTCTGGTGAACCAAAGACTAAATTATTCAAAATAGCATTTATATTAAATTTTTTAAACGTGTTACCTTATACGTATACATTCTACTCTGTTTTTACACAGAGCGTTTTCATTTTAGATAAACGAAATGATATTCCAACCATAATAATTTATATTGAAAAAATTGACATATTAATTGGATTTGTATTTACTTATTACTTTTTGTTCTTTCGATATAAGTCTAAGAAAAACTGGTCAATCTATTTGAATCTGCTCCAGGAGATTGATAGGCACTTTCACAACCTCGCTTCACCGAAAAATTATACCAAACAGAAAAAGGCCTTTTGTTTGTCAGTATCATACCAGTTAATATATTTGACTGTTTATCTTTTGTGCACGATCTACGTAAATCCTTTGGTCAAGAGCTCGGATGATTTCGTTTGGGCTTTAACTAAGTATGGAGCAACTTACCACCTAATATGCACTCGACTGGTTTGTAATTTCTATGTGGACTTCATTTGGGATAACCTCCATCGTCTCGCCGACGTGACTACAGCCCTGAGTACCATTCCAAACAATTACCGAATTGACCCTTGGGATTCAAAAGTAACGAATGTTTGCAAAATGACAAACTTCAAACCGAGAAACGCGATGCTTTTAGAGAAATTACAAAATGTATGGAGGGTATACGTCAAAATTTGTGAAAGTAACAGAGTTCTGGAGGAATATTATTCGACGACTTTTTTGGGAATCATATTATGGTCGTTTTTAACTTTTTTGTTTAATATATTCTATATTACATCCGTATTAGTACGGTTCTTGGTAGGAGCTGTTATTAAATGGGAGCTAGTCTTTTTGGCTATAGCACAATGTGGTATCAGCTGTAGTAATCTAATTCGATTGATTCATTCTTGCGACAAATGTGAAACAAAGGTAAGAATTTCTTATGATACATACGTCTTTTCAAAACAGATTTCCAAATTCTAGCATGTGATTCCACTTCTAAAGTTATAATAGAGCACTCAAAAGCAAAAACATGTTTTCTTTTTACTTTTCCCTTTTTTGTTTTTGTTCTTGTTTTTTTGTATTTAGTTTCTGTTTTCGTTTTTGTTTTCGTTTTTGATTTTGTTTATGTTTTTGTTATTTTTGTTTTAGTCCATGTGTTTGTATTCTGTTTTATTTTTTATTTTTAGTTTTGTTTCTATTTCTGTGTTTTATTTTTTTGTTTTTTGTTATTGTTTTGGTTTTTTTTTTAGTTTTTTTTTCATGAGAAATGTTTGAGAATTAAAAAAAAAATCTCGTTAGCAAAGTGTGAGTATTTTACGCTAATAATCTTAATATGGCTGTTCAACTTTTTTTTAAAACATCCTATTTATAATTTTTCAGGTAAGAATGTTTTCACAGTCCTTAAACACCTTTGTGAGCAATGAAACGGACAAAGATATAGCAGCAAAGGTGAGTAATACATTATTATACTGAATTAGGAACAAAAATATTTTTTATTTATTAAAAGTAAAACGACTCGATCCCAAATGTCCTCTTTTACATTTTAATAGTCACTGTTTTAATAATCACACTTTATCTCTAGGTTCTTCAGATATCTTCAAGCATACTAAATACATCACCCAGATTTACAGCCTCGGGATTATTTCAAATAAATAACACTCTGTATTTCACGGTAAGTTTCTGTTTTGTATTAATGTGGATATGGAGTGAGCGGTTCAAGGAGGTGATGGGTTGTCCGTTAATGATCAAACTCTATCATCCGGGATCTGCAGTCATGTACTGATCACCTTGCATTCATGTAACATAGTTGGCGATAAGACTTAAGGTTTTGCACACTTCACTTTAAGATTTGGAAAAAAGTACACATTGTACCTAGATCAGACTAACTGTTGATTTTTGTTCCAGATTGTGGGTGCTGTGACGACGTACATGATTATATTAATACAGTTTAATTAATGCTCCTAAAAGTGAATTTGCTTCTATATGTGTTTTTCAACATTTCTTAATTAAACTGTTTTATAAGTTTTTTCTTGCTCAATGTTTGATTTTGCGGTCCATTGGTCTTCTTCTCCACCGTTTCTGTCCATTTCACCTTCCCATTTTATTACCAATGGCAAGTCGGATGTGCAGCAAGGCTCCTATCTCAGACCTGTAGTGTTTTCCTTTTTGAACTATATTTTAAGTGATCAACAATCCTTCATGTTTCCTAGTTTAGGAATATATCTGACCTACAAAATAATATTTTTTGCTGTAGAAAACTTATCGTTCATACCGATAGTTAAGGAAAAAAGATATTTCTTATATCACAAGATTCAAACCTGGATCATTTAATGTCCGATCTGGTACCTCCAAGACTTGACTCCATCTTGATTCTAAGCTAAGCAATATTCTTATATAAAATTACACGGATTTAAATCCTGAATCTTAAGAGTGCATTTTTCCTGTGATTTAAGGAATTCATACTGTCAAAGTGAATTGTCGGGTTTTTTGAGCATAATTTTATGATGAAGTTGTGAATTTAAAGAAACATTACTTGTTTGTGTTGAAAAAGTATTGATTAAAACTTAGAACTTTTTATTCTCCTTAGGTTATGTTTGACTTTTAGTATTAACTATTTTTTTACTGTCATTAAGTTTTTTTTGGAAATAATATAATTAAACATTTTACTTGTCGAGGGTAAGTTGTAGAAGAATAACCATATATGTGGTAATGGCACCAATAATCTGAAAAAAAGGAATCATAAATTAGAACAATATTTGTTTGACATTCAGTAATGTTAATACTTAACGAGTGGGCACTATATGCTAAGATATCTTTAAAAAAGGTGATAAGTAGTCTTTAATTTAAAAAAAATATATAATTGTAAAAAATTAACTTATGTAGCTTTTAACTCCATCGTGGAAGCCAAATGTTCTACGCTGCCTTCCTACTTCTGAGGGGAAGCGACATGATAGTTTTTTGTTTATTTAAATTTCATGTACAGAAAAGAAATAAGTACATTGGTGGGCTTATTGCTAAAAAGCAATATCTTCCAACCAACTAAAAACAGACTTATGATATTGGTCAAAACGTAAGATACCAAATATAGCTGTTTGCAATCAGAAGGTAGATAGTGATTAAACATAAAAAAAAATCATAAATTACAAGTTGATGATAGTGATGATAATGAAAAAATGAGTTGAGGGAAGGAGTTAGAGGGAAAATAAAGGGGAGGAGGTTTGATGGACAGTTAGGAATCTAATGATAGATAGTAATGTCTCAGACGTTTCTCAAAAGTTATGAGAGAAGGTGCATTTGGTATTAAGGTATATAAAATATATTCCATCTGAGTACTTACAGTAAAATAAAGAGTGTTATTAATGGTAAACAGTCCACCAGCAGTGAAGTTGGGGTGGACATGAAGAATATAGGTAGAGAAGCGAAGAAGCTGAAATCAGACAGTAAAAAGTTTAGCTTAACTTAGTTTTTTTTCATGAAGGCAAGATGTGTTTGTAAACTTGCCTTCATGAAACGAAATGTCAAGTTAACACTTGAACAGCTGAATTTGGACACACTCAAAATGTATTTTACCTGTTTTGAGTTTCCTTGATCGTTTTCGGTGATCATGATGTTATTTATAAGATTAGCCATTTTTTTCGTCTAAAAAATAATTGAATGTACATATTAATTATAATTATACCGAATCATAAAGAACGAAAGCAATACGTAGGTACAAAACATATGATTTACTTTTCTATTTTAAGTCTGATTAAAATTTATATTAAGTATAAATCTGTATAGTAGATAACTTATAAATGCTATAGCCCAAGTTATCCAAAAGAGATGAATGATTACAAAATAAGAAGTACGGATTTCTTACCAATTTTTCACAAGAGTCACTGCCGTGAATACTTAAAAACAAGTAACATATGGTCATTAATAACTGTGACGATACGTACACTAGACTACTTGAAGCCACGACTCTATTATTCAATAAATTAAATACGCAACTCAACAAAAAAAATGTCTTAAAAACTACGCTCAGAAATGTGACGCTCAAAATAGCGAGAAACTTTATCGAAAAGAAATTGTTTAATTCGAAGCAGCATTCGCAAATTTTCATGTATATTTTCCAGATAAGTTGTATGCGGTCTTTCATCGGGTCGTTTTTCTTTAGACTTGAAGTATTTTTGATTCCCATGCGTTCAACAGTTATAATATTTAACTGATAAGCGGTGGATGTATTTGAAATTTTGGAAAGTTTGACGATTTCTCGGTTTAGTGTTCTTAAATTGATGGATATAATATATAAAAATAAAGTGAATATTCCAGAAATGAAAACAAAACTATAGGATGGAAGATATTTGGTGTATCTGAGAATAAGCGTACTCATATTGAACCACGAATTAGACAAGATGACTTCACTTATAGTTATACTAGCAGTGGCGACGTAAATCAACGCCGTCCAAAGAAATACATTGAATTTAAGATCACTCTGGGTCCTCCTGGGATTTATTGATTTCAGAAGCTTGTCGATTTCAGTTAGCAAGTAAAATATTTTGGCCAAGCTATCTTTTTTACAAAGCGTGTCTATGGAGATAATCCACATAACGGCAAAAGCTACATTGGTTTGCACAATAGCTCCCACGGAATGCAGAGTATTTGAGAAATTATTGTTGATGGACGTCACGCCATTCAGAATTACAAACAAAGCACAAATGAAGTAAACGAGCTTTACTAGAATAGACCAGAAAAGCGATGGAAGATTAATTTTGGTTTTAGTTTGGCCATTGCTGATGTCGAAATCAAACGGAAGCATTCCCAAGATTCGACCAGTTGTGATGATATAGCTCATCGAATCCATAACAGAATTGGACTTGAAATATTTCTTGGTGATACTATCTAACGCATTGGATAGTAATTGTTTCATTTTTGAACGAAGCAGAGAATCTTGTTTTATATAATACAATAGTAAAACAATGGATGTCCAATGCTCTAATGAAATAAGAGGAATAAAAGACTTGTTTGAATGAAACACATTAACCTTTTCAGACCTGGCTTTATAATGTTAAGTCATAAGCAATCGATATACATGAAAAAAAAAAATAGTAAAAAACCTGATTTAAATAAGGATTTCTTAAAAAAAGGTCTTTGCTTCATTCGCCTTTTGTATACAAATGTGCTGCATGATGATGCATGTTCGAATGGTAAATTAAATATAAAAAAACAGAGCTGAGATAAGAAACGTTGATAAAATCGAGAAAGTGTGTTGAGATAGTTTGAACATGTAGAATGAATGAGAGAAAAAAAATCGCAAAACAAATATATGAGCAAAAATACTTAAAAGTAGAAGCAAAGAAGAACTTGAAATTATCATGGAAATGTCGTATGTCAAATATTTGTCAACGTATTTGCAAATACAGTTGTGTGGCGTTCTATTTATTGTGCCCAGCCCTGCGGAATGCGATGGTTAGTTAGTAAATCAAAAAGAGCAATCTGCAGTCTCCGCAATGTTGATTCTATTATTCACTACATATTTTACTTAAATTATTCTTTCAACCCCTTATCCGCACCCTTTAAGTGCATAGGATACTGCATAGTATACAAGCAGTGTTATTTTCATGGTTATATACCTAAATAATGTGGTCGGCCCTGTGTTTCAGTGACCAAATCAGGGAATAAATAAATAAATATTAGTGTAAAAAATCACTGTTATTTATTTGATCCCCTTGGGAATTAAGCCCGGAACGTCTAGATCGGTAGCCAAACGCTCTGACCACTGCACAACGATTTGATATAATGAAAAATTAAATTTTTTACCTGTTTCAACAATTACCTTAATGAATTGTGACTGTGTGAATGACTGTGAGCATTATATTTTTGGTCAAATTGAAATATATCGGTGAAATTAATGCCAGGCCTGTATGGGTTGAAATTACCTATACAGTTGTTTTAATAACTGAGAATAATGTTTGATAAATAAACCAAGTATTTGGTTTCAACACTCCTTAAAAAATGAGTGTGTATAATATATAACATGTATTTTATGATATATTTAATATAATACCATCTCCCATATTCATTACTCTACAATAATAAAATCATGTTATTTTTTAGAACCTTTAATTAATTGATCATTAATTTCCATTAATATTTTTATTTGATACTTGCAGATAATAGTTTCTTTACATTAGGTAATCGAATAATTAATGAGCCACCATTTGTATTCAATTCTTCACAGGTCATCAAACAAAGCTAGCTTCTTGAAGCATTCTCGACTGTTATAATTATTTATTTAAACGCATAGAATAACGTTATTAGTTTAAATAATTTTCATATCTAAGACTCTAATATTTTTAGTATTTAAAAATGGCTAAAGAGTCATATTTAGATTCGCTTTGTAGATCGGATTCTTTCCTAGATTCAATGTCCCCGATGATCAATGTTGGGAGACTTACTGGAATTACACCATTTAGATACGAATTTATTTCAGGAAAACCAAAAACCAAATTGTTAATTCCCATGCTTTTATTAAGTTTATTTTTTTTATTTGTCTATACATATTCCTTATATATTTTTTACACTAAGGATTTACAGTTCATATTAAAGCAACAAGAAAATGTAACAATAATTTACATTGAAATTTTTGAAATATTCAATGGAATATTTGTTGTACTTTATCTTCTATTCTTCCGGTACTACTCATTACAAAAATGGTCAATCTATTTAAAATCCATCGAAGAAATTGACAGCCTTTTTCATAAACTCGGCGCTGTTAAAAATTATACAATACTCAAGAAAAAGATACTTTTTTCAGTAATATTTCAGCATATTCTATGCTATACTTATCTGATACTCGTTTTATACGTGAATCCATCAATAAATAGCTTAGAAGACTTTGCCTGGGCTATTGCCGACTATGGAGCAACATACCATATACTTTGTACGAGATTAGTGTGCACATTTTACGTTAACTTCATTTGGGAAAATATAAACCAACTTGGTGAAATCACAAGGAACCTGACATCAACTCCTTACGATTACCAAACCAATACAAACAAGATTAATGCGATCGAATTTCGGAAAAACAAAAACGTTAATTCGAGAAATCAAATCATTTTAGACAAATTGCAAAATATATGGACTGCGTACGTCAAAATTTGCTACAGCAACAGAGTTCTGGATGAACAGTATTCTATGACTTTCTTGGGTATTATTACATGGTCGTTTTTAACATTCTTACTCAATACATTCTTCTTTATGTGCCAGTGTATAGATTTTTTTCAAGGAATAGGTTTTCAGTGGGATAATCTCATTTCAACTTTATCGCAATGTTTCATCAGCTCTGTGAACCTCATAACTCTGATTCAAACTTGCAACAAGTGTGAAACAAAGGTAATAATTATAATATTGGTTTTAAATAATTAATAAAGCATTTTTTTCGTAATTATCTTAAGTACGTTTTACAATTACTAAATTGTGGAAAAGGAGATTGCGGAAAAGATTTTGCAAACAATTAGTTCTCCTTATCATTCATCGTTCGCTTTATGTAATACCACTTTAAAGAGGTATTACATAATGTGAAGGATGACTGATAAGGAGAGAGTTATATTTTTTCTTGAATGTTTTTCGCAGATACTTTGTGGCACATTTTATGAACTTTATAAAATTAAACAACTTTGTTTTAACCACTTAATAACATTTAGGATTTAGTTTTTTGGTAAAGGAATGTAATTAATTATGAGTATTTTAATGTTTTTAATGTTTTAAAATTTAATAAACCAAATTAATCAGAACCTAAAATCTGGTTGTCTCAAAAATCTACGCAAATTGGAGAGCATGTATGACTAGATGTACGGATGTAGAGGAAGCTAGGAGTGTATGTCAGGACGAGTGTGGCGTTCTATTCTTTCCATCTTTCCCAGCAGAGAAATGGTGTCACGGTGGTAGGAGTAGTAATATTGGTATAAAATGATATATTATTAAAAATCTTGATAACTTTTAAAAATGTTTCAGGCTAAATGGTTTTCGCAGGTTTTAAATACATTCGTTAGCAAGGAAACAGACAAAGAGATCACAATAAAGGTAAAATGAATATAGATTGGAAATAATTATTGTAGTTTATTGTATTGTATCTATGTTTCATCTTTGTCTCTCGAATAAATGAAGGTTGGTAACATCATCCAGGAATATATTAAATGTTGCTTCACCATCGACATAAACGACCTCAGCGCGTTAAATCTCAGTCCGCTTCCAGATGTTGCAAAGCTAAGACATTTCTCTTTTGCCTTCTACATTCCTCATCATTATTCCTTGGATAAGTTGGTCATATCTCATGATACAGGTACTCAATTTCTTAGTAAACTCCACTATTTTTTAAAATCCATTGCGACACGTGTTTCGATGCATTCCGCATCATTTTCAAATACCGTAATAAGAAAAAGTGATATTTACTAATCAAAACTTAAACAAATGGATAGATATTAATTATCGCGAGGTGACTTTCAAAGCAATAAATGAAATTCCCTCATTTGATTAAAATCAGTAATTTTTCTGACTCTATATGGTACCCATTCAATTACCGTTGGACCAGATAAACGCAATATCTTTCCATAAAATCACCCTTTCATAGACTCTATACATTTTTATCACCTTCATACCTTAAGGGTCCAAGGCTTTTCATACGTTCATAATTCGGGATTTTAAATACATATTTATATGTTTTTATAAAAATCTATAAAAGCTTTCTTAATATTTTCATATTTTTAGGTGCACCAGATTTCTTCAAGTATTCTAAACACACCTCCGAGATTCACAGCTGCAGGATTTTTTCCAATCAACAACACGTTATATTTTACTGTAAGCTTCCTAACATTTATAACATATTATAAAACATTTTGAGTGTGTCCAAATAGTTGTTCATAAATCTGGATTATCTCCAATTAAAGGAGTTATTTAAAAAAAAGACATCTCAACATAGATGAAGAAGAATATGGAAATCTGAGCATTTACAGGGCATACGACCGTCATGGCTTGGTTTAAATAAAAAAGTGTCTTCTCAATAAAAAGCTTCTTTCATCTAACCAATAGATGTCTCTAGTGAAATTCTAGTGATTCAAGCACAATGTTTTGAAATTGGATCATATGTATATATAGAACTTCCAAGATTTTAAGTAGTGTGGTTGTCAATCATGGGTAGAGTTGGTGAATGTTACAAGTGTGTCATTTAAGCTAGCCTTTGACGGTCGTAAGCCCCATAAATAGCTAGACTTCAATATTCTTCTTCATCTTTGGTGAGATGTCAATTTAAAAAAAAAAGTAACTCTTATAATTGGAGATAATCCAGTTTTGTGAATCCATGAATACGCCAAGGCCACCTTACCCAATCTTTACGGAAAGTAATATACAATCAAAAAATCTTAAAAAATAAAAAAATCAACTAAAAAGTCATGTGTTACTTCTATAATATATTGTAAAAGCTCTATTGATTTTAATTTGTATTTCATTTCAGATCGTGGGTGCTGTGACGACATACATGATTATCTTATTTCAATTTGCTAATGCCTTTGAGAGACAGTGAATATATTGTTTATCATAAAATTCAAAAGACAATGTGTTTATTCAATTCTGTGGGGCTGTTTTGCCTTGCGTGCAAATTTTCAAGCAGTGTGTGCAGTTTTGCAAAAACAAACAAACTTTTCACAACAACTTTTTGAGTGTGTCCAAATACTTGTTCACAAACCTGGATTATATTCGCTAAGGAGTTATTTTATAATTTTTTTGCATCTGAACATAGATGAAGAAGAACATTTGAAATTAGGATTTCTTTTACAAAGAACAGATTTTTAAAAAATGTATACATCTGGAATAAAACTTATATTAGGTTGCAGGGTGATATACGAATATCTTGTGATGCGCTTTTGGTTGTAAATTAAAAATTAATTTTTCTTGTATGTGAAAGATGTCTTGCTTTGTAGGTTATTGTATGAAAATTAATTTATTAGTAGTAGTTTTATAGAGATCTTCATACAAGTCCTCATAAACGGCTATTTTGTTCACTCCTTTCAACGACGTCACATATCGAAAAACTTGATTTTTCAGGAGATCGTTTTTAAAGTTAAAAAATGGGTAAAACCTGAGTGTTTTTTCTCCATTTGAAAAATATTAAATATATTTCAAAAAATAATTAAACAATTAATTTTTCTTCAAAATGCAAAAACAACACTTTCTGCCTTATAGTGGGTAAATATTTAGTTAAAATATTTCTGGGCATTCCGAAAACATGCATAACTGAAAATTGACGATTGAAATATGACGTTGTTGAAAGGAGTGAGCACATTTGATAAGAGTTGATGTGAATTCCAGACAACTCACCCTTATTTTTCCGTCATCCTTAAAACACCAGCGATTTAACTACTACAACAATATTTCATTTTATTAATTTTAATGTGTGTAATAATTTACAGCAAATAAAACATTTGTAAAATTGTTGAAAGATATTTTTATTTTTGTTATATAATATTTCCAAATGTGCAAAATTATTATAATTTTATTTTGTGCATAAGAATCCTTATTTCAAAAAAACTATCTGATATTTTTTTAACCACTTGTTTCAAACATCCATATAAGGTAGGTAAATCTGTTTTTGTTGGTCTTTAATGCAATAACCTCTCCAATGTACAAAAGTTTTTTCTGCACAAGAAGATGAAAAAATAAATATAAACAAATCAAATCAAATCAAAGTTTTTCATACATTGTCAATATTATAATTACATCCTGTAAGATCCGTTTATGATTTGATTTTTAGGTTCACAAGCCAAAAAATTTTTTTTCAACAGTATTTATCCTATCTAAACTGATATAAGATGACCATATATGTTGTAATTGCTCCAATTATCTGAAAAGAATTACAAAAGCAAGTGATTTACAATGAATAAGTCACAAATGTAACGATATAAAATTTTCACCGCTCGATCGATATCAATATTTAAGGTGTCTTAAATGAAATGCAGCATAAATTGTTTTTTTTTTAAACTAATAAACCATAACGCCGGTTCCCCGCAGGGGTAGGCAGAGAGAATAGTACGCACCACACCACTCTGTCCTTGCAAACATTCTTTGCCTCTTCCACGTTCATGCATCTAATCATACATACCCGCCGATTATTACAACTCCTAACCTGGCCACTTTCAAGTATTTGGCATACCTGATCGTGCCATGTTTTTCTCGATCTTTCTCTGCTCCTTTTTCCAATTGCATCCGCCTCATAAATTTGTTTTACCGTTCTTTCCTCACTCATTCGTTCTACATGTCCAAACCATCTCAACACACCTTTCATATTTTTATCGATAATGCTTATCTCAGCTTTGCATTCCTTCCTGATTTCACTATTCGAACATCTATCATACATCGTTTTGTTATATTGTTTTTATATAAATAAAAAGTGGAAATTTGAACATCCCCGGACTGACGACCTTACATTTGTATGACATAAAGGATCAATTTATAAGCTGGTGAAACGTACACCATTCTGCCCATTTATGAACTTCTCTATTTCATTTATTTTAAAAGAAACGCATTTTCAATGTGGTAGGATTCCTTCCACAGAATAGTTGAAATTTTGATAGATTTAGAATTTCACTAGTCAACTGAAAAATTATTAAGTATAAAGTTTTCTCCAATTCAACAAAGGTGAAATTCTACCCAATTATTTGATTTATGTAGTTCAAACATTTAAAATCACAATTTTCAGTAATTGATTTATTTGTCACCTTTAGCGTACCTCAAGGAGTATATTTTGGCCCCGTACTTATCTTGATTTTTATATTTGACATTATTTTTTTTAATTTCCAAAAAAACTTACCGTAAACAAAAGAGTATTATTTATAGGAAATAATCCTGCTGCTGTGAAACTCGGGGAGATGTGTAACATGTAGGTAGACATCTGGTGAAGCTGAAAATATAAAAAAGTTCATCTTGGTATAAGGGAATCAAGACAATTTGACAAATCAAAAAGAAAGAAAAAAATAGCTTGAAATATTTGATCAATTGACTGTATAATATTTTGAGTGTGATAAAAACCAATTGAAACACAAGTGTTTGAATTGTAAAATGCATATATAAACAAATTGAACAGACCTTGTAAAGAATGTCTTTATCAGTTTCATACGCCATTAAAGTATTTGTTAGACGAGCTGTTTCTTTAGCCTGGAAAATAGTATGATTAGATGGTAACATTCCTTACAAAATTATTAAAACAAAAATGAGTTTGATTTTGTACCTTATTTTCACAAATGTTGCAAAAGTATATGAATATAAACATGTTTAAAGTATTCGCACAATACCTTATTGTACGTGTAACTAATCTATTCAGTAAAAGAGGATATCCTTTGGTTACTGCCCTCAAGTGGGATATTAAAAAAAATAAATTGAACAACGAATTGAAAAAAGACAAAGAGACGACAACGATAAAATACATAAATGCATAATCGTTGAAATCATTACAACAACCGCAGATTTTGGAATATCCTTCCCAAATAAGGCTCAATTTTTCTGCATAGATACGACCATTTTCTAGCTTGTTTCTGCGAATAATCTTTGCGATTGTAGACTTGTAAAACTGATTTGATCTTGGGAAATTTGACACTGATATCAGTCGCTCCATTTCGATGTTAAGTTTCGTTATATTTATTGAAATTATATGAACGAAAGATAAACAGAAGAATTGAATTATTGACACGTGTAAAGTTGGAGCAAAGAGAACAAAAAATATGGGAATTCCTCTCAATCCATCCTTTAAAATTGTAGATGTAATCACTTGAAACGTGCTAAAGGTATAATACACGATATGCAAAATTGAGATAAAAGATAATTTGATCTTAAGTTTTGTGTAGTTGTGCCTGTGATCAAGTTCCGACAAAATCTTATCGACTTCGTGCAATCCTCGTAGAGTTCCATGCAGTTTGTCGTGGTTCAAAAATCTAAACAATATCATTGAAGTGGTGGCGATAAAGCCCAAGTAAACCTGAGTTCTTTCAACAAATTTAAAAAGTTTCGAGTTAGTCTGAAAATACGCATCTATATAAACTATTGCTATTATGAACACGGCCAAGTAGATGAGATAGTACAAGAGTGCAATAGCTCGAAGTGGAACACTCAAAGCGATTGATGGTTTAGCATTCTTGGTATTTATTTTAAAAGGAACAACGCTCGCTATTTGTCCTAACGCTAATATAGGATACATTGCATTTAAAAAAGAATTTGATTTAAAGTATTGTTTAAAATATTTGATCATTTTTATCCTTTTCTATGTATTAGACACGGACAATGATTTGGCTCTCATACCGCCAACGTACAACACTTTTATAATTAAACTGTATATTGACTTAAATATTACTGTTGTTATGTTATTAACTTATATCTATACTACATATTGATTGAACATGTAAGTTTTAAAGTAGTAACTAAGTGTTTTTTATATGATTATATCCATATGTTTACATAAATTTTACATTATCATATAAAAAAGGAAATCATTAATTTACCAAAGTGTTTTTCTTAATGAATTAAAAATGGATTTCCTTATTGATGACAGTGGTAAGTAATTCCATTATCTATTTTGAATAAATAAATAGGTTATCATTTTATATTTTACTTTCTATAAATTTGTATAAGGGGCCTTAATCTAAATTTTAAAGGGTTATAAATCAACCCTAACTTTTCATCTTATAAGATGAAAAAGAGGGTTAATTAATTGGATATTATTTTCAAATAAAAAGACTTTAAACGGGTAAAGTGTTGGTTTGGTTAAAGTCTATTAAAAGAAATATTAATTCGCCCAAATGTTTGTCGGCCTATGTCCATATGATACATACGTGTCCCTTAGCTAAGTATTGGCCATGGGTTTAGAAAAATATTTTTCAGTTATCATTAAAACGTCTTTTTTATATGTTAACAATTGTTTTGATAAAGAAATGTGTGTTTTAACTCCTTTGCAAGTAATACATAGTTTGAGGAAAATAAATTCCAGATATTTGGCCGAAATACATTTCACTGAACCGATATTTAAAAATAAATAAAAGTTCTAGTACTGATAGAATTATAAATAATATATATGTACTAAGTATTTGTAATATTGTATATCTTAACTTTCTATTAAAAAAAATAATTAAATCTTTCCCCACTCGGTGATATGTATTTACTACAAGTCGTCTTTAAAAATGAGAATATCAATATAAAATATAATAGATACGGGCTCAGATTTTTCATATTTTTCCGTTTTATAATAACGTTTTTTAAGTTTGTAAAGGAAACGGGGATAAAATCACCAATACACAAACGTTTCCCAGTGTGTGCGTACGTGCCGTACTTAACGTACACGTGCACGTCGTACCGCGTTTAGTAGCGAGTAGAACGTTCTCCGCGGCGGTCGTGTCGCTACGCCTGCTATTGCGGCTACTTGCATGTATTTTTTCTCATTTTCAGCTACGTACCAGAGATAACATTACAAAATTGTCAAATTTTTAATTAATTTTTTGTAAATAAAAGAAATTTTCACATTTTTCCGGTTTTTAAATATCATTTTCATATGGTGTGCAAATATATATCACCGTTACACGCGGTATTTTTAGCACCGTAAAATAAAGTCTGAGATTGGTTTAAATTATATAAAATTTAAAGTGAAATAATATATCTTTTTTTAATTAAGTCTCATTTTTTTTCGTTCATCAAATATTCACTATCTGGGATCTACAAATGATTAAAATAAAAACATTAAACTTTCATAAAAACACATTGCTATGATGTTATATTACTCAGCAAAAAGGGTGAAAAGTCTGACATCTTTTACAAACAATGGCACAGTACAAAATAATTACAATATAATCGTTACATTGAATCTTAAATGTTATAATTTAATCAATAAAAAAAATTTATAGCGTTTTGAGTGTGTCCAAATACTTGTTCACAAATCTGGGTAATCTCCAATTAGCAGTTATCGTTTACATCATTTTTGATCTCAACACAAATGTAGAAGGATATTCACGTTCTTGGAGATAATCCAGATTTGTGAACAAGTATTTGAACACACTAAAAATGTTATAATTAAATTAAATGGTCAAATTAAAAGCTTTTAAAATTTAAAAAAAATGATGTTTTCAAGCATTTATCAAGTATGTGTATATAATCCAGGATTCGAACCTCACATACAAAAGAGTCTCTGCTTAATAAAAGCTTTTCTCATCCTACCATAGATGTCTCTAGTATACTCTCGTATTCCAGTTTACACATTTTAAAGAAATGTATTTTAAACATTTTGAGTGTGTCAAAATACTTATTTAGAAATCTGGACTATTTCCAAATGTAAGAGATATTTTTCATTTATTTTTTTTGGTTGTCAATCATGGTTAGATTTGGTGAATGTTACGCGTGTGTAAAGTGATCACTCAAACCGGCCTATGACGGTCGTAAGCCCTGTAAATGCCCAGACTTCCATATTCTTTTTCATCTACGTTAAGATATCAAAAAAATAACATATACTCGAATATAAAATGTATTAACACTAATATTTCCGATACTTAGGTCATATATTACAATATGGTTAAATTTATACATTAATTCAACATGGAAAATAACCGCAGGGGTAGGCAGAGAGAATCGAACGCCACACCACTCTGTCTTTCAAACATTCTTCGCCTCCTCCATATTCATGCATCTCCTCATACATAACCGACGATTATTACGACTCCTAACCCGACTGCTTACAAGTATTTGACATACCTGATAATGCCAGGTTTTCCTTGGTTTCCCTCTGCTCCTTTTTTCCAACTACATTCGCTTCATAAATTTGTTTAACTGTTATTTCTTCACTCATACGTTCCACATGTCCAAACCATCTCAATACACCTTTGTTAATTTTAATGCTTATCTCAGCCTTGCATTCTTTCCCTATTTCATCATTAGAACATATATCAAACATCGTTTTGCCACACATTCGTCTAATGGATCGCATTTTGACTGCATCCAGTCTGGTTTCATCAATTTAATTATAAAAATTAACACTCTAATTATAAAATGGAAAATCACAAGATTAGTGCTTGAAATATAAATTGTATAAATTAAATCTTTTATTTACCTCATTTTCACACAAGCCGCATAAGGTAATCAATAAAAACGTATTCATAATATTCCCAGCGATTCCAACCAATCGCGAAACGAAGAAAGAAATTGGTATTGTATATCCGTCCAAAACAGCCATCGTAAATTTGATGACATAAAATATGTTGAACAAGACATATAAAAACGTTAAGAATATTACCAAACAAATCATAGTGGAAAAATATTCATCGAAAATAATACTGATGTCACAGATTTTAGCGTAAGATCTCCATAAAATATCCATCTTTTGAATACAATTTTTTTTTCTTATTTTAAGTTTCCATTTTCTTAAAACAACGTGGTTTTTTGTAATATTTATTTGATTTGAATAATTTTGGGTTGCATTTAGGTAAAAATTACTGTTTATATCATGCAAATTTAACCAGATAATATAAACAAAAGATGAGCAAATAAGCTGATTGATTGACATTTGGAAATAGGGGAATAATTTAACCGGTAAAAATAAAACGGCGCGGTAACCGATTTGTGACGAAATTGAAAAAATACTCGTTGCAATGTACAATATGTAAAAAATACTCTCAAAGAAAACTATTAAACGAAAATTATAAACTATCTTTGTATTTTCTCGTTTAAAGTTTATTCTATCCAACAACCTTTCGATATCGAAAAAAATATCAAAAATATCAGCCAACTGGATGTTTTTTATAAACTTTTGAGGTATTATCACGCATATAATAGCGACACTCGTATAAAATTGGAACCATTCAATATATTTGTATGATTTGGGTAAATTTTTTCCTGAATATTTAAAAGGGTCGAAAAAAAATACCACTACAATGCACGATAGATAAATAATCATACTGGCTACGGTTACAACGAAGGAAGGAATGCATAAACTGATTTTATGTCTGTTATTTAGAACTTTGAAATTAAACGGCAGAATTCCCGTTAGACGGCCTAAGATAATTATAGGAGACATGGCACCAAACATGATATCAACCATTTTTATTAATAAATTAAAAACTTTTCTTGTTCAGAACAAGAAAAGAAAGAAGGATTGCGTAATTATTTAAAACATTTGGATACCGGAGTTTTCTTTTCGATAGGTACGCGTCAAACCTGAATCTGTTCTGACAACTCAACTCCAAATGTCGAAGCTACGAGTAGGATATATCGTTATTTATTTAATATTTAATAAATAACATAGTCTTTATTTATTTATGTCATACATAAAACGTTACAAATTAAATTAATTACTAACAATATCAAACACGCGAATTTTTTAATTGATAATAAAGTATTCATTATTGATATTTCTTGATATCATATTTACTTGAACTCTTACACTTATTTAAATAAATAGTTCAATGCCATGTTTTTTCCTTTCTATAATACAAATAAAATACTAAATAATCATCCTGCCACTTCTCCGCAAGGATAGAACGCCACACCAATTTTACTTTCAAAACAATCTTCGCCTCTTCCACATTCTTGCATCTCCTCATACATACCTGCCGATTATTCCGATTTATGAAATGACCACTTCAAAAATTTGAAATATTGGATCATGCCAAGTTTTATACGGTCTTTATTTCTTACTACATTTGAATTATAATTTTGTAGTAACGTCGTAACATCGCTCGCGGCGAGCATCAGCGAGCATCCGAAACTGTGGATGGAGTTCGAGCTCGGCTCGCCGTGCTGACTTTACGAATCCTCGCATCGTAACGTGGTACGTTACGACGAAATGGTTCCTGTCAGTCACCACCCTTATATTTGGAATTCTACATAACTTCCCTAAATTATGTAGAAGCAATCTCTCATAATTAAAATAAAGGGGATTTTGATGCTATGAAACTCATATTATTTTTTGACATCTCATCAAAGATGAAGAAGAATATGGAAGTCTGGGCATTTACGGGTCTGACGACCGTCATCGGCTGGTTTAAGTGATCACTTTACACACGTGTAACATTCACCAATTCTACCCATTATTAACAACAACACTACTCAAATTCTTGGAAGTTCTTTATATATGCACCAATTTAGAAACCTTGTTTTTGAATCACTAGAACTTCACTAGAGACATCTATTGGTGAGATGTAAAGAAACTTTTTACTAAGCAGAAACTCTTATATTAGTATGTGAGGTCCAAATCCTGGATTATAATCACACACATGAGAAACGCCAGAAAATACCATTTTCATTTTTATTATTTTAAGCTTATAATTTGACCAGATAATTTATTTACAACATTTTGAGTGTGTCCAAATACTTGTTCACAAAATCTGGATTATCTCCAATAACAGGAGTTATTTTCATATTATTTTTTGACATCTCATCAAAGATGAAGAAGAATATGGAAGTCTGGGCATTTGTGTTATTTTCATATATAAAGAACTTCCAAGAATTTGAGTAGTGTGGTTGTCAATAATGGGTAGAATTGGTGAATGTTACACGTGTGTAAAGTGATCACTTAAACCAGCGGATGACGGTCGTCAGCCCCGTAAATGCCCAGACTTCCATATTCTTCTTCATCTTTGATGAGATGTCAAAAAATAATATGAAAATAACTCCTGTAATTGGAGAAAATACAGATTTTGTGAACAAGTATTTGGACACACTCAAAATGTTGCTATGAAACTCCATTTAACAAATATTGATAGGTCAATTATTTGTGACGTTAATATCGAACAATCAAAAGATAAACTCCATATTCTATAAAACAATAAATTCTCATGTCCTAACCTTCACACCCTACAAAAAAGAGTATCCAATTTGGTTTACGAAAGACTTACTACAATTAATCAGTCGAAATAAATTTGCTACATAAAACACTCAAAGAAAGCTTAACAGATACTGAACTATATATCAATATATAATTCTAATGTAACTTTGTTTTAAAATCACTGTAAATATTTTATTATAATTTAATTATAATGTCTACTAGTTTCGAAGCTAACCGCTTCTTTATCAAGACTGATTAAAATAAAGCCACTTGAGATCTACCTAAGCTTATTTCCCTAACCGTCAAAATATTTTGAATATTGTTTAGTAGATAGTGTTTTAGTATTAATCAGTCTTGATAAAGAAGCGGTTAGCTTCGAAACCGGTTTACATAATAATAAAGTTATAGTAAAATATTTATAGTGATTTTAAAACAAAGTTACATTTTAATTTTAAAATGGAAAATCACAATGTTAGTGCTTCAAATATAAATTATATATAAATCAATATTTTTGTGTTTTACTTAATACATAAAACGCACTGTGTAATTCAATTGTAAAAAGCCCTTGTACCGTATTAAAAAATATATAAAATTAAATTAAATATGTAAAATAAGTTACCTGTTTCTCACAGATGTCACAAAATGTGATCAATAAAAACAAATTAAGAAGATTTCCTGATAACACCAGTAATCTTGCAACCAATGCGCTTCGCGGTATTAAATAACGTTGTAAAATACCTCTAATTAAGTTAACGGTACTAAACGTATTGATCAAACTAATTACGAATGATAAAAATATAACTAAAATTAATATTTTGGAAAAATATTCATTGAAAACAAGACTGCTTTCGCAGATATTGGCGTAGGCTTCCCAAAGAAGGTTTAACTTTTGGATGAAACGTTTTTTCCTCGCATGAAGATCTTTCTTTTTAAAAATAAAATGCGTGTTAGATTTTTCCGGATATTTTCTCAGATCCGAATGCTGTTGGATCAAAGTTGATTTGATATTTTTGTTTAAATCGCGCAGGTTCATCCACGTCAAATAAACGAAAGACGAACAAATAAACTGACTAAGTGAAATGTGAAAAAATGGAATTAATTTAATAGTAGCATATAGATACTGAATTGATTCGTTTATGAATGAAGTTGTGAATAAGGATTGCATAATGTAAGTTGCATAAAAAATGCATTCGAATACAATAAACAAACGAAATGTTCTTTGCAATTTCTTATTTTCTCTTTTAAAATCCATTTTTTCCAGCGATTTTTCAATTTTACTAGATATATCATAAAATTCTGATAATTTTTCAGTGTTGAGAAATGTAAAAGGAATCTTTAAGCACAATGTTCCGATGTTCGCATTGAACAGGAACCATCCGTTTATATTATAAGCCGTACGTATTTTTTTACCAGTGAATTTTAAAGGATTATTATATAATACGAATCCAATACAACCAAAGAAGAGAAGCATAGTAGTTGTAAATAAAATGAAGGAAGGAATGCACAAATTTATTTTATATCTCCCAGAAACTAATTTAAATCTAAACGGCATTATTCCCGTAAGACAACCTAGGGTCATCACAGGTGATATGCCATTTAATATTGATTTCGGCATTTTTAAAAACATTAACTTTAAAATAACTTAATCAACTTTATAGCTAGTTATAACTTTATTTCATTGGTCAAAAGGATTAACGTATATTTATATCAGTTCGCTTCTAGACTTGTAATCTTCTCCACCAATCAGAAAGTATACGTAACTGAATAAGAGTTGGAATGAAGGAATAAAATACTTAAACTCAATTTCAGTTTGATGATATTGAAAATTTCGATTAAATTTTATCAAATTTCATTATCTTTATCACTATTGTAAAATACAAAGGGCCATTCCATTTTCACAATAGACTCTCATTCAACAGAGTGATACCAGTTTTGTATTTGTACAAAAGAGGTTTTTAGGTAACACCATCTATCTACTTTACATTCAATTTCATTACTTAATATTTTCTACTCCCTAGAATAACCTTTCCAAAAACCAAAAAAAATGCAATCCAAATGAATTTTAACAGGATTTGTGGGTGTAAAAGGATAACAACAGCAATGGTTAGAATATTTGAGATTAATTACCCGTTTCTTGAATGTTTTTCGCAGATACATTGGCACATTTTATGAACTTTATAAAATTAAAAAAAACTTTGTTTTAACCACTTTTTTATTATAAGTACACTTTGACCTACTGGTAGGTTAAAGTGTACTAATAATAAAAAAAGTGGTTAAAACAAAGTTGTTTAGTTTTATAAAGTTAAATGCCCGTACTCAAAAGCTTAAGCAAAGCGCATCGCATCTCTGAGGTAACTGTCATAAAGAGACTTGGTACCAATGGTAATACATGGAAGTGAAGCATGAAGTTTGCAGAAGAAAGATTATTATAGTCTCAGTACAGTCAAATCGTGATAACTCAGACGAATATACTTTACGATAAAACTATGTATGATGTTCGAATGGTGTGTAACGAACAGATGAGAGGCTAAGATATGCATAATAGAACAACTTAATAAAGGTGTGTTGAAATGGTTTGGATATTTGAGACGAATGGATGAGGAAAAGACAGTAGAAAAAACATTTGGGTGCTATGAAGGATAACTAGAGGTATTTAGTACTTCAAATACTCGGGTGTGGGTAAGTAAGAAATCGAAATAATCTGTGGGTATGTATGAGAATACGCATTCATATGTCGCTGACTCCTTTCAACAACGTCATATATCAAAAATCGACAATTTTAACTTATGCATATTTTTGGAATGCCCAGGAAACGTACTCTATCCCAGCAAAAGTGGCATAATTTCGACTTTATATTCACCCTCTACAGGGCAGAAGAAAAGGATCTGTTAAATAATTTTTTTAATATTCTAATATTTTTCAAATGGAAAATTAACCTTCAGGTTAAGCCTACATAGATCTGTTGCACAATAAAAAGTTCAATAAGTGGCTTGATATTTATTTTCAATACATTTTGTTATATTGTTAAACATCAAAAACGATCTCCTGAAAAATCAAGTTTTTTGATGTATGACGTTGTTGAAAAGAGTGAGCGATGTAAAGTATTGTGTTGTTCTGTCCTTATGCCTGTGGAAGTGACGTGGAAAAAGGTAATCAATGAAATAATTTATTTTAACAAATAATGGACTATTCACCCTACGGATGAAATGTCAAATTGTAGGCATCTTAACTTGTAATGCCTATATTTGACATTTCATCAAAACATCATCTATAGTTCTGCTTTATGTAAAAAAAGATGAAAATCTGAGCATCCCAGAGCTTACGAGCTGTCATTTGGCTGAATTAGGCAATCACTTTATACACCTGAGTGACGTTCACCATTCTGTCCATTATAGAACATCCATATTGCATTAATTCTTAAAAACTTTTTGTATTCAATGGTTGGGGAGTACGATACGTTTTGAAATATGGGTGATTTGAGAGCTAAATTGAGATATTGGTAAAGTATATATCGCTCACTCCTTTCAAGAACGTCATAAATAAAAAAATCTAGATTTTTCAGGAGAACGTTTTTAAAGTTTAAAAAAATAATACAATATCTTAAAAATAAATATCAAGCCACGTATTGAACTTTTTACAGTGCAACAGATCTTTTTAGGTAAAACCTAAAAAGATCTATTGCACTGTAAAAAGGTTTTTCTCCATTTGAAAAATATTGAGTATTTAAAAAAAATTATTAAACAATACCTTTTCTTCAAAATGCAAAAATAACACTTTCTGCCCTGTAGCGGGTAAATATTAAGTTAAAAATATGCCTCTTTTGCTGAGATATAGTACACTTTCTGGCCATTTCGAAAACATGCACAACTAAAAATTGACGATTTTCGATTTATGACGTTCTTGACAGGAGTGAGCGATATGTGTCGCCTACTTTCAAAATCCACCAGATCCTATTTTATATGGTTTTAAAATAAATACTCTGTCTAAATGCAAATTGTAGGTTTTATTGTTTAAAATATTTATGGACTTGAAAACCCTGCTAAAAAATACTTAAAAACACCGTTGTATTTCAAATTCCGTTATATTTACGAAACTTGACTTCTGACCCATGTCGACCAATCAAAAAGCGGGGATAGGTCAAAAATTAAGATGACGTCATTTTCGGTTTATGTCTCGTGTTTTTTTTTTTTAATTTTTGAAAAAAATCCATAAATATGGGAAAATTCTCTATTTCATAATATTTTATGCAAAGATAGACAAATCTTTGAAACATAAATGTTACCCAGAGAATTTAGCATTTTTTGTAAAGTCGACTTACATGGATCTGGCGGATTTTGAAATGAGATGACACATATGGTCCATGATTATAATTGGGCAGAATGGTGAACGTCATACAAGTATAATGCTAGGTCGCAAGCCCTGAGTTGCTGAGACTTCCATCTTCCTTCAAATAAAAAGGAACAAAAGATGTTTCATATTAAGTTCAAGTTGAGATACCTTTAAAAGCAATTAAGGGTGTAAAGAAGAAATATATTCCAATGTACTTACCTCTTTTTCACAGTTGTTACAGAAGAATATTAATGTGAACAAATTCAGAATGTTTCCAAGTATCCCCAAGAAATTTATGAAGATTACAAACGAAGGGTATTTATATCCGCGGAAAACAGCTAAAGATGTTTGCATTGTGTGAAAAGTCGAAAATAAAATATTTAAAAATGATACGAGTATAACCAAAAGAACGGTTATCGAAAAATAATCATTAATAATAATACTGCCTTCGGAGATTTTTGCCAAAGCCTTCCAAAAGCCATTAAGCTGTTCGACTTCTTCGCTTTTTTGTGAGAGATTTCTACATTTTTTAAAGATAAAGTAACCTTTCATGGATCTCTGATTGAATGAAACAATGTGGTGTTGGTTTTTAATTGATCTTAGAATGACGTTCGCGTCATGGGCGTTTAACCATGTAACGTATATGAAACAAGAATAAATTAACTGACACGCAGTCATTTGAAAATAAGGCATAATTTTTACCAAAAAATATGTCATAATAGCTGTAGTAAAAGTAATATCATTCGACAAAATTAAAAGATAAATGTTGCTCACATAATATGTCATCGCGATAACAATCGCCAAACATATTTTTCTCTCCAGTTTCTTATAATCTCTTTTGAAGTTTAATTGTTCAAACAAACCATCAATTTCTGAAAGACAATCAAAAAATTTGGCCAATTTTTTGTTTTTTCTATGTTTCAATAAAATAATCAAGTTAAAGGTACAGAAGCCCACGTAAAAGTTAAAATTTTCTATGAAATAAAACACCTTGGGAACGTTTAGGCCAGGAAAATTTAAAAGCCCGTTATAAAATACATACACAGCAGACAACATGTAGATAAACATATAGACCGAAGACAAAATAAAGTAAGGAATACTTAAATTGATTTTATATCTTCCAGAATTTGTCTGGAACTTGAAAGGCATAATTCCAGAGATGTGGCCTAGAGATATAACGGAAGACATGCCACTAAATTTTAATTTGGACATTATATCAAAATGAATAAAATAAAATTATAATTGATTTATTTTTCACTGTAATTTTTCAAACAATGTATGAATTCAGCCTAGAATTGATGAATTATTCTCATATTATTGATATATTGATCGAAACAATGAAGACACATCCAACTTAGAGTAGACTGTCATGTCCATACCCTAGGTAAATATAGTGAATAAATGATAAACTTTAATCATAATTATGAAGTAATATTAATTAATTAATATCAATTCTCTGACAGAACTCTTCCATTTGAAAATAAAAGGTTAACCTTGCAATGGTATAAAAAAGCAGTTCGTAAAAAAATTGGCAGGGAATGATATTGAAATTTTGAAAAAAATGTTTACATCAGTTAAATTAATGTTTTACTTAGTAAATACCAATATTTCTTAAAATGTATTGTGACACGTGTTTCGATGCATTCCGCATCATTTTCAAACATCGTATAGTACGGTGTATAATACAGTGTTTAATACGGTGTTTGAAATGATGCGGAATGCATCGAAACAAGTATACAGTAGATTTTAAGAAATATTGGTATTTAATAAGTAAAACATTAATAAAAAATGGATAGATTTTACCACAAAGTGACTGCCGAATCATTTAATGAAATCAGTTATAACCTTAAATGAGGATATCAATCCTTTTTTACTCGCACCAATTCTGAACAAATAATAGCAATAGACAACATTTTGAGTGCAACCATTTTTTTTTTTTTTAAATATTTATTTAGGTTTTACTTAGTAAATACCATACTTGTTCACTAAATCTAACAAAGATGGCTGTTGTGAACTCATATGTACTGTATCATGAGATTGATCAATATATGTAGGAGTTCGGAAAATTGGGTAGTGTGGTTGTCAATCATGGGTAGAATGGCAAATGCTGCTCGCTTGTGATCACTTAACCAGCTTACAACAGGTCATTAACTTTGTAAATATTCTTTTTTTTATTTTTTTTTATTCATTTAATATATTAACATTTTTATTTATAACATAATACATTTGAATCATTTCTACATATGGAGAACTTTTATATTTCGATTCGCTGTGCCTCTCCATAAAAGAGTCTGTGCTCTTGTGCTTGGAAAGGGACTTACACTCGTGGTCTAATGTTATATAATAAAAGATATAATATTCTATATTCTTGTTTCTTTTTCTGAAGATGTCAAAATGTGAAACAAAGCAAGATTAAAATCGTACAGAGAGGATGAAAACGCTTTTTTCGTACAGGTTGATTTAACTTGAAACATATGTTTTACGTTTCAAATTTCTGTAACATGGCTTTCATCATGACCGGAAAGGTGAATGTTGCGAGTAATCGCTTGAACCAACCGATGACAGGTCACAAACTATGAGAATGCACTTATTTACTTATAACCCTTATCCGCACCCAATGGTGCATAGGGCACTGCATCGAATTGACGCAGTGTTATCTTGATCATTACCTACATGAAGGCAAGGTGATCACTCTTGCGCTTCAGGAACTAGTCCAGGGTAATATTAAATAAATATAACGGTGTAAAATCACTAATATTTATTTTCACCCCCCCTGGGAATCGAACCCGGGACCTCCAGTACGGTAGCTAAACACGCTGACCATTACACCACGGAGGCGGACAAGAATACACAGCAGTACATATAACAATCTCAACAAACTTCTTCCACCTCCGAGAAACCAATAAAACCATATTTTCTGAATGAACTTAATTTTTAAATTTATAAACATTATATTGTTACATTAGTCGGCTGTATATCAGAGTTATCATTTGCTTCATCGATTGAAAATTGTACTAGGATGATCATGTAGGTTGCTGCAGCTCCGATTATCTGAAAAAAAATATTATTTTTATACAATTTAATACATTTTTACTTATCTAATTTTGTATAAATCT
Organism: Brachycentrus maculatus; assembly: GCF_059751285.1. Classification (NCBI taxonomy): domain Eukaryota; kingdom Metazoa; phylum Arthropoda; class Insecta; order Trichoptera; family Brachycentridae; genus Brachycentrus; species Brachycentrus maculatus. The sequence goes on along the minus strand of NW_028281307.1, from coordinate 56,329 downwards.
TATAATTTTATTTGTATTTTTTTCATATTATTTTTTGACATCTCATCATAGATGAAGAAGAATATGGAAATCTCGGCATTAATGGAGCTGACGACCGTCATAGGCTGGTTTAAGTGATCACTTTACACACGTGTAACATTTACCAATTCTACCCATTATTGACAACCACACTACTCAAATTCTTGGAAGTTCTTTATATATGAACCGATTTCGAAACGTTGTTCTTGAATCACTACAACTTAACTAAAGACATCTATTGGTGAGATGAAAAGAAGCTATTTTATTGAGCAGAAATTCTTTAATTAGTATGTGAGATCCGAAACCTGGATTATAATCACATACATGATAAACGCCAGAAAATATCATTTTTATTTTTATTATTTTGGCTTATAATTCGACAAAATTTTGAGTGTGTCCAAATACTTAATAAAAAATCTGAATTTTTTCCAACTATACGAGTTATTTTCATGAAAATAACTCCTATAATTGGAGATTATCGTAAATGCCCAGACTTCCATATTCTTCTTTATATGTGATGAGATGTCAAAAAATAATATACTAAAATAGAATTAATTTGAGGATTATAAATTTTTTAAGTAAAAATATAACTTACAGTGAAATAGAGACTATTGTTGATTGCAAAAAGCCCATCGGCTGTAAACTGCGGTTGAAGATGTAAAATTGATGTTGAAAAGCGATGAAGCTGAAAAACATTACAAAAATCATAAAGATTACGAGCTTCTTCGAATGTCTTAAGGAGACTTTAAGAGAGTATACCTCTAAAAGAGTTTATTGAAAAGTCACCTCTTTCTTTTGTTTTTAAATTTTTTTATGGTACGACTTTTTAATCTAAGCTACCTTTACCTAACTTGGACTTGGTTTACTTAATCTAACTTTACGTTACTTCACATAACTAATTCTAAGTAGGTACTAACTCTTAAAGAGACTTTAAGAGAGTATACCTCTAAAAGAGTTTATTAAAAAGTCACCTCTTTCTTTTGTTTTTTTAATTTTTTTATGGTACGACTTTTTAATCTAAGCTACCTTTACCTAACTTGGACTTGGTTTACTTAATCTAACTTTACTTTACTTAACATAACTAATTCTAAGTAGTTACTAACTCTTAAAGAGACTGTAAGAGAGGATACCTCTAAAAGAGTTGATTAATTATTCACCTATTTCTTTTTTTTTTTTTTTTTTTAATAAAAATTATGGTACGACTTTTTAACCTAAACTACCTTTACTCAACTTGGACTTGCTTAATTTATCTAACTTTACGTTACTTCACAATTCACAAATTCTAAGTAGGTACTTACTCTAGTAAAGATAATTTGCCTCAGAAGATCAGTTTTATAAAAAAGCTCCCTATTAAGCTTCATACACACCCTCACATACGCGCAAACACACTTACCCTCTCTTCTCTTTTCTCTCTTATAACCCTTTCAAACGATTTTTTATTTTAATAATTTATGTAGTATTTATAGCAAAATATTTATTTGCCTAGAATTTTCACTCATGAATTACATGAAAATTTAGTAAGTTCAAACATAAAGAGTAAATCCACTCACGAGTAGGCATAGGCTATAAAACTTATAAAGTTGAAGCCTGAGTAGGGTCATGATAAGCGGTATTGCATAAGCCATAGCTTGATTTCAGAGTCACTCGGACGTTAGGTAATTATTAAATATATTTAAATAAATAATCATATTATTTATTGATTATTGTAAAATAGTTATTGGGACATATTGTCCCAATAGTATTGGTGAGTGGGTCGTGTGTGTCCGAATAGTATTTTATACTAAAAAAGTAGTAATTTTAGTAAAAAAGTTAAGATTTTAGTAAAGTATAGTGGAGCATATAAAATAAATGTTGCACTAAAAAGAAAAAAAATGACAGGTTTGGACTTGTTTCCGAGCCCATGACCGTACAATACTGAAACCTCAGATCCCAATGCATTTGTAAGCATTTAAATTATTTTAGTAATTCCTAGAAATTCTCTGGGACAATATTTTTAAATATATGGAATATCGAGATCATTTGCGTAATAAATTATACTTTCAAGATTAAAATCCTTTGGGATTTTTTTCAGGGCAATATTAAGCTAGTAAGATACCAAATAGTCAATTATCACGTTTTTGTTGAGAATTCACGTGGTCACATTCTCCTGTATGACTACGATATGTGGAAATTTTAAATTGGCAATTATTATTGTCAACCTATTTTTTTCAAGCTGTTTTATTTCCAAACAAATAAAAATATATTTCAAATTATGAATTGAATAATATATCTGTTTTAAATTTCCTTACCACGTTTAAAATCGGTTCGTCCTTCACAGTGACCATCAGATTGTTAATTAAGTACTTTGTTTTTGTAGCCTGCAACAAACAGGCGTATAAAACGACCACTTAAAGACAATACAATCAATACGATATGCAACTGCGTTTAGTATTTTTTCTTACCATTCTTTCTGCAGAATTGCAAATAGATATTATAAGGCACATTACGATTTCCATTACAAAGAGCCTGATGGATACTAATATTAAATTACTGATGTTCGTTGGTCCATTAGTTAGTATCGCATGGAGGCCGGTGAGGATATGGAATAAATAAAATAAACCGGTAAAAAAACAAACGCTTATTACGGCAACAACTCTCTTGGAGAAGTAAGAATTTAATATATTAACGCAATCGTAAATTTTGTTGTAGGCCGTCCAGATGTAAAGGATTCGCTGGAGTAACATGTCGTTTTGATGTGTGACGTTTTTAATGTTCCAAATGTCAACAGATGACGTCGATCCCATGTTTTTAACGATGATGGTATAATGAAACTGGTCAAGTCGCTTTATGGCTCCGTTCAATATGTTCAAGTTGAGATACGTCAAATAAACAAACGTCGAAAAGATCATGACTGTAAATGTTGACATGAAAACTGGGGAGAATACAGCTATTATTAACGTCATCGATATAATATTCCATCTTTTGAGGAACAAAAAGTCTAAATAGTACGATCCAGTGCAGATCATATACAGAAACAGTATCGAAGTAACTATTTGAAATCTCATCAAAGAAAAGTTTCTCTTTTCACCCAGAATCATGAAAATCTCGTCAATGTTAGACAGTTTCTCGTAACACTTGGTTAGAACGTGTCGGTTTAAAAAACCGTTAAAATACATGAAATAGATTGAAAATAAACCTAAATACATGTTTAACCAATCACCGAATTCTTCAGGTCCCAGTTTGGCTACAGGATTTGATCTATAATAACAAATTACGTACAATACACTGAATAAGTAAATGGAATGCATCAGCAACGACCATATAAAAAAAGGAATGTTCAGAACCGATGTGATTTTTCCACTTTTGACCACAACCTTAAAAGGTATCAAAGCAAAACCGTTCATCATACGTAAAATTGGATTTACTGCCTCCATAGTACATTCTGATTTGAAAAAGAATAAATATATTTTGTTTAATTTTTCGTGTAACATGCTTAATCATTAAGAGTTGAATAGATAATGAAGAGTATGAATATATATTTTTATTAAAATAATTTATTGACAGACGTTTGACCTTTGATTGATTGAATTGATAATGATATGATGGACATTAATTAATGTGACATTCTGTGCTCTAGAAATACAACGACGTAGGTTAAAATATATAAATTATTCGCAATTTTGAGAACGTTTTTTATTTCTTAATTGTATTATAGTTGTTTTTTAATAACATGATAAACGATACAAAGTAAACCACTTTACGCAAAAATAAAAGAGTGGCAAAAAACTGTCTAGCATCTTTATTTTAAACAAAATTAAACTAACATTTTGAGTGTGTCCAAATACTTGTCCACAAAATCTGGATTATCTCCAATTACAGGAGTTGTTTTCATATTATTTTCTGACATCTCAAAAATTGACTTTTATAAAAAAAAAAGAGTTTCTGCGTAGTAAAGAGCTTCTTTACATCTCACCAATAGATGTCTCTAGTGAAGTTCTAGAGATTCAAGAACAAGGATTCTAAATTGGTTCATATATATATAGAACTTCCAAGAATTTGAGTAGTGTGGTTGTCAATAATGGGTAGAATGGGTGAATGTTACACGTGTGTAATGTTATCACTTAAACCAGCCTATGACGGTCGTCAGCCCCGTAAATGCCCGGACTTCTTCATCTTTGATGAGATGTCAAAAAATAATATGAAAATAAAACTAAGCTTATTTATATAAAATACACTTTGTTTCTACATTTGACGAATATATATGTATACACACATACTTATATATAAAATGTTGAAAACATGGAAACACGTCTTATAATAGATTTATATAAAAAGTGGATATTTCCAAGTAAAAGTTACATTAAAAATGGATAAAATAGATACATATACAACAAATATTCAGCAGAATCAATGAAACGAACAAGTTAATTAAACACCCTAATTGTGACATAAAAAATAGTCAATTACATTCGTGCAGTGTAACACCGTGTATTTGAAAAATTCATCCCTTCAAAGCATATTGTACTAAGATAATCATGTATGTTGTAACTGCTCCCACAATCTGTGAATAAAATTTTTGAGATAAGTGGAATATATGACAAAATAATTTAAAATCGTATTTCATAATATTAAATAGGTATGAAAAATTAATTTTGAAAATAAAAACATTTCTCTCACCGTAAAGAAGAGAGTATTGTTGATGACAAATAGTCCAGATGCTGTAAAGTTAGGCTGTACGTGGAACATGTGTGTGGAAAAATGAAGTAACTGAAAAAAAAACGAAGAATTTCAATGTATTTTTGTATAATTTGTTACAATACTACGCTCTTCTTAAAAAATAACTGTAAAAACATGTACCGTAGAACAGGGCTACTTGAACTTTGATGTGTTTATATATATATATATATATATATATATATATATATATATATATATATATATATATATATATATATATATATATATATATATATATATATATATATATATATATATATATATATATATATATATATATATATATATATATATATATATATATATATATATATATATATATATATAAATATATATATATATAATATATATATATATATATATATTTACATATATATTTTTTTAAGTAATTGTGTCGGGTTGTGGTCCCGTGGATAGTGTCGCGGACTCTATTGTCAGAGTTTCTCGGATCAGTAAGATATAATTGTTGTATTATTACCATTTCCGATATGTGCTTGTCTGTCTCTACGACCATCATATTGTTGATCAGGTTAGCTGTTTTCTTAGACTGGAATTAAATAAAAGGATGAAAATTTATTTTTATTATAAACAAAAAAAATTGGAAATACATTTTATGGTATTTGTATTCATTTATGCATCTTTAAAAAAAAAGAAAATAAATAATTAAATAACTACTTTATAGTTTTTTCTATTTTTTATAAAACCAGTGACTGGGACTGATATATTGTATATATATACATAAATATATGAATATATATATGTATATATTTATATATATATATTTATATATATATATATATATATATATATATATATATATATATATATATATATATATATATATATATATATATATATATATATATATATATATATATATATATATATATATATATATTTATATATATATATATATATATTTTTATATATATATTTATATATATATATATATATATATATATATGTATATATATATATATATATATATATATATATATATATATATATATATATATATATATATATATATATATATATATATATATATATATATATATATATATATATATATATATATATTTATATATATATATTTATTTAAATATATATATATATATATATATATTTATATATATATATATATATATATATATATATATATATATATATATATATATATATATATATATATATATATATATATATATATATATATATATATATATATATATATATATATATATATATATATATATATATATATATATATATATATATATATATATATATATATATATATATATATATATATTTATATATATATATATATATTTAAATATATATATATATATATATATATATATATATATATATATATATATATATATATATATATATATATATATATATATATATATATATATATATATATATATAATAAATACATATATATATATATATATATATATATATATATATATATATATATATATATATATATATATATATATATATATATATATATATATATATATATATATATATATATATATATATATATTTAATAAATATATATATATATATATATATATATATATATATTTTTATATATATATATATAAATATATACAAATATAATTTTTATGATTACCAATTTCTCGCACTTGTTGCATACGAATATGATAATGCCGATATTAAACGAATGAAGCACACATTGCAATGACGTGAATATTACAAAATTATAAATTGTGTCATTCTTTGTCATCAAGTTGAACAGAGCGCTAATGAGATAAAACACTTTAAAAACTACACTCAGGAAAGATAAAGCTATCAAAAGAAGGACCCTTTTATTGAAATAGTGATCCACAACAGAAGCGCACTCGCAAATTTTAATATAAGCTAGCCAAATTCTGACCAAATTTTCTTTCACTATAGTATTTCTCGACTTCCAAGATGCGTTATCCCAAATGTCCATAGAATTTCTTGTATTAATAAAACTACATGTTGTTGTGTCTTGTATGAGGGTGAGTTTCGCAATTTCTTGGTTGATAATCGATAAAACAAGCGATATGATATATACGAAAGACGAGAAAAATACTAAATTGAACCCTAGGCAATACGTTGGAGCGTGCTTTATCATCATTCCAATAATGGAAATCCAACCGTGCCAAGTTATTTTATAGTTGAATTCTAGTACCACTACACCGATGCAAATGAAATAAAGATATGATGTGGACATGAATATTTTAAATTTAAGCAATTTGAAGTTGATTTTGCGATTGATAGGTTGAAGTATCGTATGGATCTCGGATAGCACGTGGAAAGCCTTTGCTAGATCGTCTTTGCCTATGAAAATGTCGACCAAAAACAAGATCATTGCAAAAAAGCACGAGTATAATTGAATTTTTTCCCCAAAGGCAAATACGATTTTATTACCATCGCCGAGGGGTGAGAAACTTACTAAGATAGCGGTAAAAGCACTATAAAAGTACAAGAACTTTATAACTAAGCTGTAAATTAAGTAAGGGATGTTTATTGTGGTTTTGAACTCTTTTTTATCAACTTTGAAATTGAACGGCACTTCTGCTAATAAGTGGCCTGCTGAGATAATTGGCCCCATCGAATCCATAAAGGAAATCGATGAGAAAAATGAATTGATGAATTCACTCAAAACGTATTTCATTTTGCAGTCGTACAAAGTTTATTGTATTGTACTGAAAATCTTCTAGCTAGTTTATTATAAAGGGCAAATTATGTTTTAAATGGAATCTATAACATTATTTTCAAAACGTTGTAATCAATAATAACGCTATGATCTTATCGTAATGGCATTTCTAAATTGACTGTCTATTGTACGTTATTAACAAGCAATAGTGAGTACTTAACACTTTGGAGTCCGGGATTTCTATAAACTGTTTCCAAGGAATAGGACTATTTATATATTTGTTTGTAAAACGTCCATTTTTTATGTAACTTTTCTATGTATAATAATAGATTGAATGCAGTCAAAATGCACTTTATCAGACGAATGTGCGGTAAAACGTTGTGTGATAAACTTTGAATTAAATCGCACTCCGCAAAATACACGTACATGTGCGTTCAGATATCGCCCACTCCTTTCAAGAACGTCATAAATCAAAAAACTTGATTTCTCAGGAGAACGTAATTAAAGTTTAAAAATATAATACAGTGTATTAAAAATAAGTACCAAGCCAATTATTGAACTTTTTACTGTGTAACAGATCTTTTTAGGTAAAACCTGAAGGTTTTTTCTCCATTTGAAAAATATTTAGTATATTTCAAAAAATAATAAAACAATACCTTTTCTTCAAAATGCAAAAACAACACTTTCTGCCCTGTAACGGGTAAATATTGAGAAAAAAATATGCCTCTTTTGCTGGGATGTAGTACATTTTTTGGACATTCCGAAAACATGCATAACTGAAAACTGACAATTTTTGATTTATGACGTTCTTGAAAGGAGTGAGCGATATCAGGACATAAAAAATATAGATTGACAGATATACAAGATACGCAGATATTTGTAAGATATTTATTGTTGTCAGATGTTTCCAGACTTCAAAGTGTTAATGTAAATATTATAACGAATTTGTCTCAATTACTTAATGCGAACTAATACTGAATATATTTTTGTTGTCAGAAATATATACATATATGTTATATGTATTCACACATATATAAATAAACATACATATTGCGATGTTTTCATTGTAGGTTCCAGCATATAATTTGATTAATTTATTAACCAAAAAAAATTAAGTACGATTTTTTATTTTGTTTTGAAAGCATGGATAAAAAAATTGATTTAAAACAAGGCTAATAAAATAAAATAATAAAATAAATCAATATGGGTAGCAAAATTCCGAACACAAGTTCTCATTAATAGGCTAAAGTCGATCTATTATAATCAGGGGCGTGCATTCCATGTCGGCCGAAAAGCAGTGCCTATCCTAATTTACCCGTGAGATATATAAAAACGCAACCAGTACCTACCCTACCTTACTAAGTAGCACCTAGCTTACCTTACTACCTACATCTACTGTCACCCTAATTAATTTTCTGTGGACGCCACTGATTATGATTATGACATGTTATGTTATTATACTTAGCATTTTAATGTTATTTGTTTTTAAAAAAATTGTTTCATTAAATGAATAGAGTTTTGAAACTATTGTGTCAAAAACCGATATTGAAATTTTTGCTTTTACCTCACTGAATACGACGTTGGGTTTTTAATAAAATTCTTATTCCTGGCTACATCTCAGCTTATTGTCCTTGTAGACTGCTGGGGTCAGCTCTCCTCGTCCTCAGGCTGTAGGTCCTTCTGTCCTGGACAACGTCACCCAGGCCATGCCTTCGTATCATGTTACCTTTCTGCATCACCCATGAATTCCTTGGTCTTCTTCAAGATAACTTTCGAGGAAGATCCATTTCTCTTGCCTAAATATTGTATATTTTAATGAATTACTGAGTTATTTTCATATTATTTTTTGACATCTCATCGAAGATGAAAAAGAATATGCAAGTCTGGGTATTTATGGGGCTGACGACTGTCATAGGCTGGTAAAAGTGATCACTTTACACACGTGTAACATTCACCAATTCTACCCATTATTGACAACCACACTACTCTAATTCTTGAATGTTCAATTTGTATGAACCAATTTTTGAAACTTCATTCTTGAATCACTAGAGCTTCACTAGAGACATCTATTGGTGAGTTGAAAATAAGCTTTTGATGGAGCAGAAACTCTTTAATTATTACTCTTCATCTTTGATGAGATGTCAAAAATTCATATAAAAATAACTCCTGTAATTAAAGTAATTCAGATTTCGTATTTTCAAATAATAATCACTCTGTCCTTAAAAATAATCATGTTCTTTGTGATATAAAAAGAATGTTATATTTGGCTAGTGTTGAAAATAAAATTGTCTCGATAGTTTGGATTCCATCTCATATAGGAATTACCGGTAATGAGAGGGTGGACTGCATGGCCAAGGAAGCCCGGGAATGTGGCGTGGTTCCCAGTCTATTCACCCTTCCCATTCCTGACTACCTTAGTAAGCTCAAAGCTGGTGGAAGCGAGGAATGGAATTAAATATTCTCTATAACATCCACTGGATCCTATTAAAAGTCAATCCAACCCGTGATACCCAAATCCCCTTGGTTCCGCAAAATCAAGATTCCCAAGCTGAATGTGTCCCTTCTGTGCAGGCTGAGGATCGGACACTCAGTACTTGCATCCCACCTCAAAAAGATTAACATTCTAACATGTTCGTTGTGCGCGTGTGGAGAGGAGGATGAGACTGCTGACCACATATTTTTCAACTGCCCTTTACTCCCTAACCTCGAGTTCATTCAGGACATTCGGTCGGAGGGTTTGTCCTTCCCGCTGAATGTCCAACACCTATTGTCAATCAACTCAAAAAATGTTAACGGTGCGATCATTAAACATATAAAAAAGTATGGCAAAAGCGTGTGACCCCAAAAAAAATCTATAAAAAAAAAAAATTAAGTATTATTTTTTGACATCTCATCAAAGATGAAGAAGAATATGGAAGTCTGGGCATTTATGGGGCTGACAACTGTCATAGGCTGGTAAAAGTGATCACTTTACACACGTGTAACATTCACCAATTCTACCCATTATTGACAACTACACTACTCTAATTCTTGAAAGTTCAATATGTATGAATCAATTTTTTAAACTTTATTCTTGAATCACTAGAGCTTCACTAGAGACATCTATTGGTGAGTTGAAAATAAGCTTTTTATTGAGCAGAAACTCTTTAATGATTACTCTTCATCTTTGATGAGATGTCAAAAATTCATATAAAAATAACTCCTGTAATTGGAGTAATTCAGATTTCATATTTTCAAATAATAATCACTCTGTCCTTAAAAATAATCATATTCTTTGTGATATAAAAAGAATGTTATATTTGGCTAGTGTTGAAAATAAAATTGTCTCGATAGTTTGGATTCCATCTCATATAGGAATTACCGGTAATGAGAGGGTGGACTGCATGGCCAAGGAAGCCCGGGACTGTGGCGTGGTTCCCAGTCTATTCACCCTTCCCATTCCTGACTACCTTAGTAAGCTCAAAGCTGGTGGAAGCGAGGAATGGAATTAAATATTCTCTATAACATCCACTGGATCCTATTATAAGTCAATCCAACCCGCGATACTCAAATCCCCTTGGTTCCGCAAAATCAAGATTCCCAAGCTGAATGTGTCCCTTCTGTGCAGGCTGAGGATCGGACACACAGTACTTGCATCCCACCTCAAAAAGATTAACATTCTAACTTGTTCGTTGTGCGCGTGTGGAGAGGATGATGAGACTGCTGACCACATATTTTTCAACTGCCCCTTACTCCCTAACCTCGAGTTCATTCAGGACATTCGGTCGGAGGGTTTGTCCTTCCCGCTGAATGTCCAACACCTATTGTCAATCAACTCAAAAAATGTTAACGGTGCGATCATTAAACATATAAAAAAGTATGGCAAAAGCGTGTGACCCCAAAAAAAATCTATAAAAAAAAAAAATTAAGTATTATTTTTTGACATCTCATCAAAGATGAAGAAGAATATGGAAGTCTGGGCATTTATGGGGCTGACAACTGTCATAGGCTGGTAAAAGTGATCACTTTACACACGCGTAACATTCACCAATTCTACCCATTATTGACAACTACACTACTCTAATTCTTGAAAGTTCAATATGTATGAATCAATTTTTTAAACTTTATTCTTGAATCACTAGAGCTTCACTAGAGACATCTATTGGTGAGTTGAAAATAAGCTTTTTTTGGGCAGAAACTCTTTAATTGTTACTCTTCTTCTTTGATGAGATGTCAAAAAATAATATAAAAATATCTCCTGTAATTGGAGATAATCCAGTTTTTGTGAACAAGTCTTTGGAAACACTCAAATTGTTGTGAATCACTGAGTATATGATAATAATTATTGTTAATATTTGAATATTTGACGTGTTTACAAACATATTGTGTTAATAATTGAATATGCACAAGACACAGGTACATAGATAATATAAATAATACAATACACGAGAATCGATTAATACAAAGAAACTCGTGTAAAAAAATATCAATTTACTAATATGGATGTAAAATTTGATGCTTTGTTTCAATTGTATACTTAATTTTCATTAATTAGTGAAACAATTTTCACATTTTACTAATTAAGTTACACCTTGAATATCTGCCTTAAACATGTTTTATTTATCATAAAAATATAACTTTGTTTTAAAATTACTATTCATATTTTATTATAACTTAATTATAATGTCTACCGGATTCCAAGCTAACCGCTTCTTTATCAAGTCTGATAAATAAAACATTATAATTAAGTTAAAATAAAATAGTTATATTGATTTTAAAACAAAATAATATTTTAATTATTAAATGGAAAATCACAATGTTAATGCTTCAAATATAAATTATATGTTTTATAAGTTACGTTGTTTAAGATAAGCATTATCGATAAAATTAAGAAAGGTGTGTTGAGATGGTTTGGACATGTAGAACGAACGAATGAGGAAGGAACGGTAAAACAAATTTATGAAGCAAATGTAATTGAAAAAAGGAGCAGAGGAAGACTGAGACAAATATGGCACGATCAGGCATGCCAAATACTTGAAAGTGGTCAGGTTAAGAGTCGTAATAATCAGCGGGTATGTATGAGGAGATGCATGAACGTGGAAGAGGCGAAGAGTGGTGTGGCGTTCTATACTCTCTTCATACCCCTGCGGAGTATGCAGAGATAGTTATTTAATTAAAAAATAAAACCCTTGTACAGTAGAGTCTCGATTATCCGATCTAAACCAACTGTGGCAAGGTTGGATAGCACGGAAAATGATAAAAACGACACTAAAAATGTGTTAATTTTGAAGACTTTTCAAATATGTACATGCAACAAAGCTGAATGTAACGAACTAAAGCATCAAATAGCAAATAAATAAAAAATGTTTTACAGTACAAATACTCAGGTCGGGTGGAGACTGACCTCCATATTTGGTAATATGAATGGTCGCATCGTAACGTAACACGTTACGATGCGACCATTCAGGCAGTCAGTACAGCAAGCCGAGCGCTCCATCCATAGTTTCGGATGCTCGCTGATGCTCGCCGCGAACGATGTTACGACGCTATGTTACGACGAAATGCTCCGGTCAATCTCCACCTTTATACAATACGGTAAACTACGAAACTAAATATGGGCTTGGGTAAAAATGGCTGCGATTGTCTTAAAAAAGAAAAGGGACATTGCCCCGAAAGGTCGGATAACTCGAAGTTATCCGACTAAGTCGGAGAACCGAAGGTCGGATAACCGAGACTTTTCTTATTATACTTACAGTTGGTTAATTTGCATGCCAAGTTTCGAGAACTGCAGGTGTTCTCGTCATCAAAAGAAAATACAACTATGTGAATTGAAGTACGAATAATAATCCCAACACTTCAAATACGAATTACGCAGTTTGTATTTTTACCTGTTGATGAGAACATCTGTAGTTCTCGTAACTTGTCTTTACATAAATAGTAGCTTAAAGAAATTTTATTACAAGTTTACTTTTTTAGTAAAATTATAGATTGCACAAAGTTGATGCATAATTAAAAGGAAAATGATACAATTTTAATGAAATTTCGAACATTTTAAAAACGTTTTATTATGCCTTTACATATTAACTCTCGTAAGTACCGATGCAACTATCATCTATGACAACATCACGACCTACCCTGCTTCCCCGCAGGGGTAGGCAGAGATAGTAGAACGCCACACCACTGTCTTTGGAAACGTTATTCTCCTCTTCCACAAATTCGTGCATCTCATCATGCATACCAGCCGGTTTTCCGACTCCTGACCTGACCGCTTTCAATTATGTAACATACTCATTCCTCTAACTTCATTTGCCTTATAAATTTGTTTTGCATTATTTATTCTTTTATTATAAATTTAAAACTGTTTGTTACCTACAATACCCAGACTGGAAATGGGAGAGCGATCCTGAGAAGATTTCTATAGTCAGTTTTTTCAGTCATTAAATTTTTACTTTATTTCGTTTGTTTTGTTGCTTGTAAAAATAAATATTGTGCAACAAAGAGTAAATCTAAAAGGCTATCTCGTGATGAATACATAAATAATAAAAACTGTTTCTGATTGCTCAATGTATCCTAAGTACTAAAAAACCAGTAAGTATGAAATAATTACTTTTATTTTTTGACGTATCTTAAGGTGTTAATACCTGGTATAAGAAAAGAAACGCAAACAAAGGAAGTCCATAATTCATTTATTATTATACTCCACTAAAAGAAACTGCCTGAACGAACGTAAAATGATTTCCAATTTTTTCAAATCCGATAACATTTTGGACGTGTTAGGTCCAGTCCTCTTCATAAATCGACTATTAACGACCCAGCCTTACACCCTTGTAGTCAAAAATGGCAAAAGCAGAGCGGTCTTAACTAGAACAAGCATTTTTTTCACAATTTTATCCCGACTGGTCTATATTTTTTCATTCGCATACGTAGTGATCAGAAACATATCGAATGTTGACGACGACGCCATGGTAAACGATCTAGATGTCTTTGAAGAGAAGCTCCAACTCTACACTGGTCTGATTTCTTCGATTTTTCTAACTGTTGAAAAATTCGTAAACGTACAAAACCTGGCCGAGGCAGTGAAGATATTTGGTGAAATCGACGATCTGTTCGTAGCCATAGGACGCAAGAGGCAGTATGCCGTTTTAAAATTCAGGGTCTTCCTCTTAGTAGCTGCCTTTTGTATACTGCAAAATACCCTTACTTCATTAGAACAGTACCTCATGACAGGGCACCTCAATTTTTGGGATACGTACATCTTTTTGACCGCATTTTATTCTCCAACTTACGAAATTGGATACCTTGTTATGTTATTTGCGTTATTCATTTACATGACATCGCTCGATCTTTTGATATTAAACAGGGAAATCAATAAACTACCTTTGATCCAAGATATGAAATCTTCTAAATTGGATCAAGCGTTTTCTGATAGAAATAAAATCGTTTTAGAAAGAGTCTCTTTGATTTGGAAGATTTATACGAAAATCTTTCACTGTTCAACATTGTTAGAACAATATTTTGCTAGGAAGATCATGGCGATTATCGGGTTGTCATTTCTGAGTATTTTATTCAATACATTTTTCCTTATCGATTTGCTGCAATCCCTCGCTAGGAATACTCTTAAAAATTATACCTTTTTGTTGTTTTGTACTTCGAAATTTATACTTAACATCGTGAATGTGATTATCATCATATCCTCTTGCAACGCTTTTGAAGAATTGGTAAGACTATTGTATTACTATAAGAGATATACTCAAGCAATTAAAGTTTTGTTGAACAAGAAATTCATTCGCTCCGATGTAAACTTTCAGGCTATGAAAACTTCACATTATGTCAACAAAATGCTGGCTACTGAAAAAGACAAAGATATTTCTGAAAAAGTAAGTTAAAAAAATTCATTTCATTTTTAGTTTATTTCCGTTTTCAATAAGACGGGGTATTTCATAAACGGCTGGATATTAGAGACCGGATCTCAATTTTGAGTAAATCTCGTTCACGAACACTGATCCGTTCATTTGATGGTTCACTGATTCATTGAGTTTCCGATTAAGAATTTTGGTTTTATTTATCATCAAACTATTTTACGTTTACTGATTTGATACAGAAACTTTTAACGAATTAAAATTTGATCGGTTTACTTGTTTGAAAATCACTGTTTTTGGTCGACGAAATAAAATGAATGACATTATAATCGATAAAACAGGTTTAATTGAATCGGTTCTAATAACTGGATCATTCACGTATCAACATATGATGATTTTTCTGATCTTTTGAACCTACATTCTTCATGTGGATTATTTGAAATCCACAAACTGTTTTAATCAATAATTTGGACTATAATTGATAACTTACAATGTAGGGTATAACGTAGTTTTATTTGATTACTAGTATGCAACCCCAAGTAACGTAACAATTACTCCCATTCTCTTACGTCTTCTAAATGAGTCGTGTCTAACGATTTCCGTTTTTTTTTCAGCTTCATCATTTTTCTACAAACTTGCTCCATGCAAAACCCCACTTCACAGCAGCAGGACTGTTTCAGATAAACAACACGCTATACTTGACTGTAAGTGATTGACGTATTTCAAAAACTTTGCAAATCTTTCGCAAATCAAGTACCTGTTCGTTGGTATTTTTGTCCATTTCCCGAGGTGTTCATATCTCGAGGTTTAACTATATGATGTGTTTTTATTTATTTTCAGATGGGAGGAGCTGTCGCTACATACATGATCATCTTAGTGCAATTTAGTTAATTATTTAACAGTAACATTGTTGAATTCTTATGAATTCATTTACTGTTTTGTTAGCACGTGTGTGAATACAAATATCACTTATGGAGAAAGCGTTTCTATGTAAAAAACAGTTTTTTATGTATAATAATTCATAAAAGATTAAAATGTATACTACAATGTTAATTATTTAAAAATGATGGACCAGGGCTGCTTCTTTCAGTGACTAAGATGATGAATAGCGAGAAGTATCATCCAATTCTACTGGAAAACATACAAGAGATATAAAAACGAAGGTCAAATGGTAATGGAATATACCAGGAGGATTTTACTAATTTTGTCCATAATTCAGGTATGGTTTCGAGACGAAAAAATGGCATCCACATGCCATTTTAAAATATGTAAATGTCAAGAAGGGTAAAATCTTTGATTGCCGAAATGAGATCATATGAAATATTAATTTGTAATATAAATAATAAACAAAAGATTTTACGAATATACAACAAAAAAGTTTTATGTCAATAAATCTATTCGATACTGTATGTAAGAGGGAGTTAAGGCGGGATAATTGAAAGTCCGAAACTTTTTTTTTTTCAGGAAATATATCCAGGAAACTTATATATAATATTGATGTTTCAGAATGATCTCAAATAATAAATAGGTATTTATTTAACAATTTTTTTATCTTAGCATAATATAACAATAATTTTTTAATTACATTAAATATATTAAAGTAATGTTATGATAATATTACAGTATACACATTTGAAAATATGATAATAATTTTTCAATCAAAGCAATTAAATAGAAAACATTGAGAAACAAATCATAATTAATACAGTACTACATATTATAATTTGAACAAATTTGTAGTGATGGAGAATTCATAATAATAAAATAATAATTAAACCCTTATCCGCACCCCAGTGGTGCATAGGGCACTGCGTCATATAAACGCAGTGTCATCTTGATGGTTTACACATGAAGGAAAGGTGATCAGCCCTCCGCTTCAGGTACCAGTCCAGGGTAATATTGAATAAATATGACAGTGAAAAAATCACTTATATTTATTTTACCCCCCTTGGGAATCGAACCCGGGACGTCCAGAACGGTGGCCGAGCGCGCTGACCATTACACTACGGAGGCGGACAAAAATTCAAAACAGTTTCATAAATTCTTTGCTATTAACATTTGAATTGGTTCAAAATTCAAATTGTCTTGTTCAAAAAAGTCAACGTTAAAGAACTTATATTTTTATATACACATTGAATATGAAAAATATCAATTAATTTTAACCCTTCCTTTCATATGACGTGAAACTCGTAGAAGTTACTTTTTAAAAGTTTAATTTATATATATATATACACATATAGGTAAGGTTTATAATTATGTATTAGTATTTATAATCCTCCCTAGTATTATTGATAATATTTTAACCTAATTCCTGCAATATATTGTGCAGTATCTTTACAATTTGATAGATAATGATATTGTTATTTAAATTTAAAAGATATATTGTACATCAATAAAGACTTAATCGCTGACGGTGAAGGTAAGAGTTTTCCCTTTGATATTTTCAAACTTATCCATAGTTTTGATATTCGAGATCATTGCGATTCCCAAAGCTGTACCAAGAAAAAGGATTGCAGCAACCAGAAGTCCAGACCTACAAAAATACAGAAAAATAAAATAATATTCACGAATGATAGTTCTTCTACATGTAATAAATAAAATCCTTATCCGCACTCAATGGTGCATAGGGCACTGCGTCATATAAACGCAGTGTTATCTCGATCGTTTACACATGAAGGAAAGGTGATCAGCCCTCCGCTTCAGGTACCAGTCCAGGGTAATATCAAATAAATATTACAGTGAAAAAATCACTTATATTTATTTTACCCCACTTGGGAATCGAACCCGGGACCTCCAGAACGGTAGCCGAGCGTGCTGACCATTACACTAGGGAGGCGGACATTCTTCTACATACCTATCACTTAATATAAATAAGTTTTCTTTTATTTTTTCTATTTTTTTATTATTTTGACTAGTGACTTGGTTTTGTCGTTACCAACATCACAAGTTTAATTATGTCGGTAAAAACAAAATAAATTTTTAAAAAAATAAATGGTTGTTGTTATATTATTAAAATGTAGTTCCACCAAAAATGTCAGTACAAAATTCAAATCTTGATAAAAGCGGTAAAGTAAGGAGTCCTATATATAGAATGATCGGTGGCTATATATGAGCAGATGCATGATGGACAGTTAGTTATAAACCACTTAACAGTCGAAAAACGGTCAAGTGAGGAGTATCATATATCGCTCACTCCTTTCAAGAACGTCATAAATCAAAAATCGTCAATTTCCAGTTGTGCATGTTTTCGGAATGCCCAGAAAATGTATTTAGTCCCAGAAAAAGAGGCATATTTTTAACTTAATATTTACCCGCTACAGGGCAGAAAGTGATGTTTTTGCATTTTGAAGAAAAGGTATTGCTTAATTATTTTTTTAAATAAGCTTTTATTTTTCAAATGGAGAAAAAAAACCTTCAGTTTTTACCTCAAAAGATCTGTTGCACAATAAAAAGTTTAATAAGTGGCTTGATATTTATTTTTAAAATATTGTATTATATTTTTAAACTTTTTAAACGTTCTCCTGAAAAATCTTTTTTTTTTATTTATGACGTTCTTGAAAGGAGTGAGCGATATATAGAATGATCAGCGGCTATATATGAACAGATGCACGAATGAGTGACGGTCATATTACCAGATGGGCGCCGTAGTAGTGGTGACGCAGTTATAGGCCGCGCCAAAGCCCTTGCGGCCGTTGAGCTGCGGCTGCACCTGCATCTCGCGCAGCTGCAGGCTCACGGAGCCGTTGGCCCAGCTGGGCGGCCGGTCGCAGCGGTAGGAGAAGCCCTTGGGCGCGCCCATGAGTGCGTAGGGCGAGGCCACGGCAGGCGCGGGCGCCGTGAGCAGCAGCTCCTGGCCGCGAGAGTCGATCAGCTCCACGGGCCCGAGGTACCAGTAGCCCGGGCTGTCGGGGAAGCGGAACCTCAGCGTCACCTGGAACGTCACTTTCATTCGTTATATACTGAAGCAGAGTTGGCAAAAGAATAACAGCAGTCGAAATGCCTTCCCTAAGACGACCAAACCATCACACCCTGGAACATCAGTTGCATTAGTTATACAGTGAAGTAAAGTTGGGAAAAGAATGTAAGCAGTCGAAAGGCGTTTTCTCAGATGACCAAATTATCTCAATGAAGAAGAGTAGACAAAATTAAAGCAGTTGAAATGCGTTCCACTAAACCATCTCAATATACCTTTTTTAACCTTTCCTGTACTAATTATCCAAAAATTATACGTGATCAAGATTAAAGCTCATATTTGTAAAGAAGTCATAGTACGTAGCTCGTATGGAGTACCAACGCACCGCCAGCTGAGCATAGGTGATTTGTCCGTTCTAACGCACCGTAAAGCGTCTACTGAATGCGCCCATCGGAAAACGTGAAATTTTCGAATAAGAAATACGAGAAAGATAAACGTGGCAAAATAATGTACGAGTATTTTTAAATTCATAAGATTGCATCTCACATCTCACGATCTTAACATACAGCACAGAAACAAGAGCCGACATCGCGAGAGCAAAAAGCCTTCTTAGGACATCCGAAATGAAGACTCTATGGCCCATTGCAGGCCTAACACTTTGCGACAGAGTAAAAAACCCTGAAATAAGAAAATTCTGAAAATTTTGAAGATGTTGTGCGGTGGGGAAGAGAAAGAAGACGTTTCTAGAGAAATCATGTGGAAAGAGCGAGTTCGGATCGAGTGGTGAGGATAGCAGCGGACAGCAGCATAAGCGGGATCAAACCCCTAGGAAGACCACATAAACTATGGAGAGATAGCTGGTCTTCCACCTCCCAGGAGCGGACCGGAGAATGACAGGACATAAAAAAAGAAAAAAGAAGAAAAAAAAAGCTGAGGAAGCATCTCACACTCTATCTGCGTTGTGATGGTAAAAATATCTCCCCTTAATAACCAACAATCACTGAGATAAATATGAATTTTGCAGTATCTTCTTACCTTTCCACTGGGCGTAGAAAAGGTGACAATGAGTCTACTAAACTGTTCTCTGTCATCAGAAGAGACTGTGGCCAAGTTCTGCAACTTGAATACTTTATCCTCAGTTCTATTGTCACCAGCCGCGTATCGCAGGACAGGGTAGTCACTGCTGTAGAAAAGGATTTTACCTGGAAGAATTAGTAGAAGTATGAACCAAAATGCAAAGTTGAAATTACTTTCCTTTTTTACAACATTTTGAGTGTGTCCATACTTGTTCACAAAATCTTGATTATCTCCAATTACAAGAGTTATTTTCAAATTATTTTTTGACATCTCATCAAAGACGAAAAAGAATATGGAAGTCTGGACACACTTAAAATGTTTTAAATAAATTATCTGGTCAAATTATAAGCTTAAATAAATAAAAAAATAATGATATTTTCTGGCGTTTTTCACGTATGTGATTATAATCCAGGATTCGGACATCATATACTGATATAAAAGTTTCTGCTCAATAAAAAGCTTCTTTTCATCTCACCAGAAGATGTCTCTAATGAAGTTCTTGTGATTCAATAACTATGTTTCTGAATTGGTTCATTCATATAGAACTTCCAAGAATTTGAGTGGTGTGGTTGTCAATAATGGTACAATTGGTGAATGTTACACGCGTGTAAAGTGATCACTGTTTTAATTTTTAAACGTTTTTAATTTTTAAAAATATAATACATTGTATTTAAAATAAATATCAAGCCACGAATTGAACTTTTTACTGTGCAACAGATCTTTTAAGGTAAAACCTGAAGGTTTTTTCTTCATTTGAAAAATATTAAGTATATTAAAAAAAAAATTAAACACTACCTTTCTTCAAAATGCAAAAACAGCACTTTCTGTCCTGTAGCGGGTAAATATAAAGTTAAAAATATGCCTCTTTTGCTGGGATATAGTACATTTTCTGGGCATTCCGAAAACACGCACAACTGAAAATTGACGATTTTTGATTTATGACGTTCTCGAAAGGAGTGAGCGATGTGTAAAATAATCACTTAAACCAGCGTATGACGGTCGTAAGCCCCGTAAATGCCCAGACCTCTATATGACCTCTTCACCTATGTTGAGATGTCAAAAAATAATATAATAAATGAAACTTACCTGAAGCATTATACACAACTTCGACAGGCGCCTCTCTCGGTTCCTGCTCCGCTCCCCTTCTCCTTCGGGAACTCTTGCCATCTTCTTCGTCTAGTGCATCTCCTTCCTGCCCACTGGACGTGCCGAGGACCCCCAGCACGCGACCGGCCCCGTATATATCCTCCAATCGCTCGAAGGTTTCTGTAATCTCCGCATCACGGTCGGAGTTGGGGCCTTGCACTGTTATCACCTGGAAACATGTGTAACTCATCTACTGATGGTGTGTGTTGTTTTGCACAAATTTATAAAAGGTATGTAAATTGTAAATTCGGAGAACTTCAACTTTGGCGCATGATTGGTTCCTGAAAATGTGTGCGAAAGTAGATGGATGTAAAAAAAAATAATAAAAAAAACATCAAAAATTGAAGTGAAAAATTTGTACTCAGAATTTTTTTCTTTAATTAAATGCATACAATTTATATTCATAAAAAAATGTGTAGGTACTTTACAATTTTCTTAAATTATGATTTTATAAATAAATCTTTTAAAATGGGCCCTCGACATGGGAAAAGTCAGTGAAGACACATCAATGTAATTTGTTATTTATTTGCTATTTAAATGATGAAATAAATAAATAAATACTTAAAAGCGTTTGAGGTAAACGACAATTTAAACAGTTTTTTGAGAACGCAAATGCTTTCGATATTCTATATATTCTATGGATGTTGAAAAACTTGAAACTGCAAACAAAACTTGCCTACTACTGTAGTAAACTTAAAAAGCGGTATAAATAAATACATATATATTTATTAATCTATACCACTTTTTTGAAAGAACCTGAAATATTATTTAATTTTTTATTGGACATTTAAGCCAGCTAAATGGTCCTGGGATGCTCAGACTTCCATCTTCCTTCATATAAATAGTTTCACGTAAACTCGAAAAACTTGTAATATTGTTTTTTTTCTAAAGGGTGAATAATATTGTGGTTGTTAAAAAAGATTAAATTAAATTTGTAAAAAAATATGGAATTAGATAATCGAGACATGTTTTCGGGGGAAAATATTTTTGTAGCGTCACCAATGATCATTTTTGAATTAACATTCTGATAACGTCTAGTAATTTTTAACGTGCAAAAGTCACCTGCGTCTCGTTATTAATATATTCCGGATGGACGTCGAGAAAATCCTGAGGCAAAATAAGCATCGTTTTCCTTTCCAAAAGCTTCCTTAGTCGTGGGAAATTATCGCTGCTCAGCGGCAGCGAGTCCTGGTTGTTGAATACAACAATGGCAGCCTGGCTCTCGTATATCTCCACCAAGTCATCTTGCTCCAGGCTCTTCAGCGCCGGCCTTCTGTACAGGGAGAGGTCCTTAGGCCCCCAGAAGAGGAATGGCCCCTCTAAATTTGCGAGGGCTGCTCCAAGGTGACACGAGATGAGCGCGATGAAAACAATCGCGTTCGGTTTTGACATTGTCAAAGGTTGCACTCAGCAACTGGTATGGAAAATGCAATTTTGACAAGCCAACGGGTTATAAAGCGCGCGCAAGGCAGGAAAATCGATAAACTGTGCGCATGCGTTAGAATTTATATGAAAATAATATGCACATAGACATCTGTTGACAAAAGGTGATACTAAAATGAAACTGAAGAATATATTTTTTTTAACATAAAGCTTGATGAATTAATTGTTAAATCGAACAAAGATTTTCTAATTTCATAAATTGATTCGGCAGTCACATTGTGGTAAAATCTATCCATTTTTAATTAATGTTTTACTTAGTAAATACCACTGTTTCTTAAATTCTTCTGTGACATGTGTTTCGATGCATTCCGCATCATTTTCAAACACCGTATGTGAAGCTAATTCGAAATTCGGAACTAAGTAAAACATTAAATAAAAAAATAATTTTGAGTTTACTAAGCTATGTTTTATTGTTAAAAAACACAGAAATTAATATTTTTACAATTGTTCCGGCTAGTTATGGCATTTTCAATCGAATGTGAAGATTGAATCGTTTGTAAATGCTATAACTAGGCGAAACAATTGTCACAATATTAATTTTTATGTGTTTTTTTAACAATAAAATACAACTTAGTAGACTCAAAAATCTATGCTTGATTTAACAGTCAATACATACATTAAAATGGAGTTTTACTAATTAAACGCCAAATTAATTAATAAAATTATGTCTTTTATAAGACCAGATTTTTAAGTTTATTAATAATCTCATCCATAGACAAACATTTGTTGAGTTAGTATTTTCATTTGGAGATGATAACCCCAAAAAGTGTCTATCACACATAGTTTTACAGCAAATTCATCTGAAAAATAGCACTTCGACAGCATTCAGTCATTTCTCTGCGTATAGTAACTGAGGCAAAATTATGAAATACTGTTGTAACTATTTCATTTTGTATTATTAGTTTGATTATTATTTTAACAGATGGCAGTAGTTCACACATCTCATGGTTGCCTTTGATTTTGTGATGGCGGGAAATCTGTTATTTTGCGAGCAAGTTTCAACAAAATCCGCTAGGTGTACCTTCAAAAAGATCCAAAAAAAGTATCTAAAATTGGCTTTTTGAAAAATACCATTGATTTCTCTTAAATTAATATTGATGGGTACTCGAAATTTCAGTAAAAAAATCAAGTGTTTAAACATATCGTAGTCGTACAGGAGAAAGTGACCAAATAACATAACGTAAAATGTTCAGGAGAGCCAATTATGTAAATTTTGATTGGCAAGAAAATAAACATCAATGCAGTAAGTCAATTTAAACAATTCAAAATATTTTACTTCCAAGTTTAAAATCCTTTGGGATTTTTTTAGGGTTATATTAAGCTAGTAAGATATCAAATATTAATGATCACGTTTTTTGTTAATAATGTACGTGGTCATTTTCTCCTATATGACTACGATATTTGGTATTGAAAAGCATAATTTAGATATGTGTTTGTAGATTTGTATGTTGTCCATCGTATCTAATCTTCATTGGAAGAAATTTAAATTCAGTATTCCATTTGATTTTTCTCGTCTATTATTTCTCCTTCATTTCCTTTCACATGCATCTCACTCTTTTCAACAACGTCATATATCAAAAACTTGATTTTTTAGGAGATCGTTTTTAAAGTAAAAAAATATAATAAAATGTATTACAAATAAACATCAAGCCACTTATTGAACTTTTTACTATGCAACAGATCTATTTAGGTAAAACCTGAATGTTTTTTCACCATTTAAAAAATGTTTAGTATAAGTATTTAAAACAAATAATTAAACGATATCTTTTCAAAATTAAAAAACAACACTTTTTTCCCTGTAGCAGGTAAATATTAAGTTAAAAATATGCCGCTTTTGCTAGGTTCATTTGCTGGACATTCCGAAAACATGCGCAGCTGAAAATTGTCGATTTTTGATACATGACGTCGTTGAAAGCAGTGAGCGGTATAGCAGTAAGTCTTATGACTCTGAGCTGCTTCACTTGCATTATTAGTCTGTATTCCAAAAAAAATGTATTGATTTTTAATATTTTATAAATGTGGAAATGGAAGGCAATGAAAATACAATCATTTATGTTTTTAAACATCACTAAATATATATATTTTTATTCAATCACAGAGAAAATTAACACCAATGACATACACATTTAAAATTAACTTATAAATAATTTATTCTTAAAAATAAAACAAAAATATACCGTACATTTATTTTAAACTCGTGTCAATAAGTTAATTTAAATTTAACCAAAATTATCAACAATATCACTGAAATTTTACATAATGAATTTCAATATACCAACAAAAGTCATCATCATTTCAACATAGTTAGTGCTTTTATCAAATTCGTAACGTTGCATTTAAATATAAGTATTTTCCTTACAATGTCCGTCTCCGCAATGTCATGGGTAGCGTGTTACGCTATCATGATAAAGATCCCAGGATCGATTTCCAGGGGGTCCAAATAAATATTTGTGTTTTTCACCGTTATATTTATTTAATATTACCCTGGACTAGTACCTGAAGCGCAAGATTGATCACGTTGCCTTCACATGAGTGACGATCATGATGACACTACGTCAATACGTTGCAGTACCCTATGCACCATTAGGTACAGATATGGGTTAGAAAAAGAAAATAATATTCACATGTATGTATGGACCAGCAAACGTACTAATTTCATACCTTAATTTTTTAAAATTGTAAAGTGAAAATAAATATCACAATTTATATCCTTTTTTACTCGCACCACATTTGACTGCCGACAGTTAAAATTTCCATGTTTGAATCGTTTTGTTTTTCCACAAAGTTAAGAAATAATATGTAATTTCTTTTTAAATAACACATTTCGCTCACTCCTTTCAAGAACGTCATAAATCAAAAAAACTTGATTTTTAAGGAGAACGTTTTTAAAGTTAAAAAATATAATAAATTGTATTAAAAATAAATACTAAGCCACTTATTGAACTTTTTACTATGCAACATATCTTTTTAGGTAAAACCTGAAGGTTTTTTTTTCCGTTTAAAAAAAATATTTAGTATGTAAGAAAAATAATTAAACAATTCATTTTCTTCGAAATGCAAAAACAATACTTTCTGCCCTGTAGCGGGTAAATATTATGTTAAAAATATGCCTCTTTTTCTGGGATATAGTACATTTTCTGGGCCTTCCAAAAACATGCACAACTGAAAATTGACGATTTTTGATTTATGACGTTCTTGAAAAGAGTAAGCGATTTATATATATATATATATATATATATATATATATGTATATATATATATATATATATATATATATATATATATATATATATATATATATATATATATATATATATATATATATATATATATATATATATATATATATATATATATATATATATATATATATATATATATATATATATATATATATATATATATATATATATATATATATATATATATATATATATATATATATATATATATATATATATATATATATATATATATATATATATATATATATATATATATATATATATATATATATATATATATATATATATATATATATATATATATATTTAAATATGTATATATATATATATATATATATATATATATATATATATATATATATATATATATATATATATATATATATATTTATATATATATTTATATATATATATATATATATATATATATATATATATATATATATATATATATATATATATATATATATATATATATATATATATATATATATATATATATATATATATATATATATATATATATATATATATATATATATATATATATATATATATATATATATATATATATATATATATATATATATATATATATATATATATATATATATATATATATATATATATATATATATATATATATATATATATATATATATAAATATAAATAAATAAATATATTTATGCAAATATTCAACGCAATTTTTTTAAAGATGTTTGTTATGTTCATATAACTTTCAACCTTTTAACCTTATAAAACGTTTAACCTTAGCTGCCAGATTTGTTTTAATTTCGTCGTGATAGTAAATGATATATTGTATTTTTTATTACCTAGATTTAATATTGAAAACATGAGTGTTTTATGAAATAATGAGAAGTTATTTTTTATAAGATTTTGTTAGAAAATACAATGAAAATAATAAATTATTTTTAAAAACATCAATATTTTTAAGATTTTCTGACATCAAAAATGTTGTAATATAAAATCTAAACATTGAGAAAAATAATTTTAAAAATTGAATTCTTTGATGTTGAAGATCTACATATAATTATTGCACTAACAATTAATAGTAGAAAAAAAATTCAAAACATATAAAATTTAGAAATTGAAATAAAAAATATAACATTCGTATTTCTCTCTGCGCATTTGAACAGAGTATATAATTATGCAATATTTCAACACACGTAATACATTTTACTATTACTTTTAACAATATAATATTTACAATTAAAAATTACGCTTCAGTCATATTAAAATCAAGTGATGGCATTTTTTTTCAATTAAACTTTATAATAATTAATACAAACAGATTATATAAACATTTTGGTGTATTTAGTGGAATTAAAATATAATTTTATTTTTAATTACAATTCTTAATTAATTTTCACCCGTTTCAATTCAACATATGAAAAAAATAACATTTTATCAATGCTAAATTACATTTTATCAGATACCCACTTACTTAATATGTAATATGCACACATTTATGAAAAGTTCTGTTTTTAATTTAATAAGTGAGTCCAGTACTGTAATGGACAGTTATAATCAACTTATTCAATCAGTTATATTTATTTCAAACAAAGGGATTATTTATTTATGTTTATAAATTTTATTTTGCTAATAACACAGACATTACATCGAAACATACAATTCATAATGTGAACATAAGAAGTATGTCATTTATCAACTGTTCTGAAAATAAACATACATATTTACATTTGAAAATATAAAAATTTGTTGTAAAATTAAAGTGTTTATTTCATAAACCGTTTCATTATAATTGAACATTTTTTCAAAAAAAAATGTTTAAAAAACAGCAAAATATGAAACGGTATTTAAACTGATATCATATTCTTTGGATGAATACTTTATTATTTTGAAAAATAAAATTACTTCTTTTTTTGATCCACTCACATTTTTATTTCTCAATATAATATTTTAATATGATCCACAAAGTTAGTGCTTTCAATATTCAAAACAATTTTAATACTCATATGACATTTAAGTACGAACATCAAGTAAGTTTATTGTTTTTTTTTTCTTTCAAATATTGTTTTAAACATATTGTGCAGTTGTAGAAACTGCAAACCGTTTCATTTCAATACAACTACTGCAATCTTTCTCACGACCGCACACTTTTTGGGTCACAATAGATCCCTTATCCACACACGAGACTTTATCGTCTAAATTGGGGTCATCGCCCTTTTTTGAAGCCAAACTATTTCTCGAAGAAGTAAGTTCAGTTTTCTCATCGATCTTCAGCATCGCAGATGAAGCGCCATCTTTCATCAGAAGATTCTGCATCTTTTTTTGCAGCTTCGCATCCGTCGGAGATGGGAGTTGTTCAGAGAATATGAACGGTTCCCTTTTGCCCTTGTATTCTTCGTAATGGTCATTGTTCCTCGAACTCCACGAGTACTTCAGAACTGTTTGATTATACTGATGCTTTTGGTCTTTCAACGATTGTCCCGAAGTCTCTCTTCTGGATTTGCCATTCCATTTGAAGGAGCCGTTCGCCACATGGCCGTTGGACTTGTCACAGAGATGCGCGTGATCCGTACGTCACCTGGAGTCTGAACCTTCCACCGCGGGATCTGAATCTTCTCCCAAGGAATTCCCCGGCGCCTGAGGATTATAACTAGGACTTCTACAGGCTCTCATCTGCGAGCCATCCGATCCTCTTCTGGAAGTGCCTCCCGAAGCTTGCCTATTACACAGACACCTGCAGATAATTCGCTTAAACGCGAACCTAAAATCTTTGGAAAACAAGGCGTAAATCAAGGGATTTATGGCGGAATTGCAATAGCCTAACCAAAAAAGAATGGAAAATACTAAGGGATGGATGCACTCCTCGCAGAAAGCTCTTATAACGTACATAGTGAAGAAAGGCAACCAGCAACAGATGAAGCCTCCTACAATAATACCCAGCGTTTTAGCTGCCTTGGTTTCCATTCTGAACCTTTTAACTTGGGCTTTGATATTTCTTTTACCCATTTTTCTTTGGGTTTTTGGTTTGTTTGGATCTTCGAAGAGCGCTGATGAGGGGGAGGGACTCAGTTCTCTTTCTTGAGTGACGGAGCTAGAGTCGCAACTGGAAGAGCGTCTGGAATTCCTAGACCCAGACATCCTCTGCCCCGTGACTCTGAGATGGTTGTCCCTGCCTCTGTAGAGGGCCGAAGATGTGAGCTCTTGACCCCCCGGCGAGCAGTAGTGGACAGCATACAGAGCTGGAGGGCTTCCTGGACTCCTGGCCGGACATATCTGCTCGTTGGACGGATACGAAACGGATATCTTTATCTTCTCGTGACTCCTTCGCTGATTCGAGTTTCTGAAAAGAAAAAAAAACAACGTTTTATGAATGGGCTGCAAAGCTATACAGAACATTAATTACATTTTTTTTAAATTTTCACATATTTTATTTGCACTTTTTAAACACTTTATTCTGTGTACTGCTCATTTCCAAAGAAAAAGCACACCTACTGGTTGTTTATTTTGTAAATTACATGTAAAATAAATATGTTTCTATCAAAAGTGGAAATATAAAAGTACAGTGTATAATGTACACAATATTTTATGTGAGTCCGAGTATTTGTGCACATTTCTGGTATTTCCACTTTTTATTTTATTTTACTTTTTGATTATATATTGGCTGATTTGATAAATCATTTATTAAATATTTTTTGACGTCTCAACAAAGATAACAAAAAATATGGAAGTCTAGGTATTTACAGGGCTTACTACCTGTCAGAAGCTAGTTAAGGGATCACTTTACACATGTGTAACATTCACTGTTAACCCATGATTGTTTTGACTGTAATACCCAGTCTAAATTCATCTTCATTCATGTTGAGATATAAAAAAAAAGTAAGTGAAGTGGTCAATTAAACCAGCCAATCACTCTAAAAATTCAAATTTTCGTATACCTATTTAAACGACATTTTAATATGTGAAGAGAAATCAATAAATTTTCAAATTTGTAATAAAAATACGAAGCCTTTAAAATAGACCCTTTTAATGCAGAATATGTTCATGTTAGTAATGTTCATCTATTGAATTTATTAAGGGACGAAGGGTAAAAATACTGAATATAATTGGGTCACAAATAATTGAGTTGTTGGACCTTTCTGCCATACGAGAATTGATAAATCACTTTTAATTAAGAAAAAATTCAGCCATAATGAAGGCACTTGATTCGGTATATTTCAAGGGTCATTGAGATAATAATAAAACACGAATATTGTAAAACATTCTCTTAAAGAAGCGGCAATTATATTTGTTGGAGATCATTGAATTTGATACCGAAAAATTGTGATTCGAGACCATTTCTTGGGTCGTTCAAAAAGATATAATTGGGAACAAATAATTGAAGATTTATATATCCACACACGTTTATTTATGTATACATATATACTACTACTACTACCATCACGCCGTTTCCCCGCAGGGGTAGTCAGAAAGGATGGAACGCCACACTCTTCTGTCCTGACATACACTCCACGCCTCCTTCACATCCATACATCTAGTCATACATGCCCTCCGATTACGCAGTCTTTTGACACCCCCAAATTTTAGGTTCTGATTGATCTGATTGTGCCAAGCCTTTTTCGGTCGTCCCCGTTCTGTTTTCCCTCTCACAATCGCCACATATATTTCCTCTCGTTATCCATTCGCTTCACATGTCCATACCACCGCAAAGAACTCTTCCTAATCTTTTCAATTATTCCTTCTCCAGCCTTATATTCCCTTTCTTATCTTCATTTTTAAATATGTGTATAAATGTATTTATATGTTCATATTTAAACAGGTTTTTTTCGTAGGAATTGGACGTTACATTGTTTTTGTTTATGTTATTGTTTTTTTAAAACATAATTACATTAGTATTGTAAATATTGTCTTTAAACTTGGTTACACAATGACAAAACCCGGTCACTGGTCGTAAAAAAAAGTAAAATAAAAACTAAACATTTGTTATATTTTATCCATTTTTGGGATTGCAACATTAATGGTTAAAAGAAAAGACAAAATTAGTTACAAAATTTTGATCCCTTCTCAAATGTGTAAAATGATTTAGAACACTATACAAACATACATAGATGTATACGTTATTGTATTATTTCAGCTAACAAGACTACCTATGTCAGAGATTTATTGTGTAATGTATAGAACGCTCACATTGTGTCTGATTCCACTTAGACACGCCCGAAGGTATAGGAACACAAAACAGGCTATGTGCAGCATGCAGTAAGTCCGTCTAGGAATTACCATCATATTTGCATACATTCTACAGCAACCTGCTCTTGGTCTAAAGGGGTACAAATAATCCCCATCGCTAATATTAAGAAAGTTATGCTTAGTCCTTATGACTATTTGAAATTTTATGCATTTAAAACCTAAAAGTTGTAATAAGTAATAGAATCTAAAAAAAAAAATGGAAATTTTGCACTTATACATTTTATTAATAACAATGCATTATCTTAAAAAAAATGCAATTTGGATGGTCAACAATTAGCAGAATGGTAAACGTTACAAAAGTGAATGCATTTTATTTTTAAAATTAAAAGCTATTTTTAAAATAACTCCTGTAATTGGAGATAATCCAGATTTTGTGAACAAGTATTTGGACAAACTCAAAATGTTGTAAATAAATTATCTGGTCAAATTATAAACTTAAATAATCAATTATAACAGGATTTGGACCTCACATATAATACTAAAAAAAAGGGTTTCTGCTCTTTCTCAAGCTCAAGCAGGTTGAAATTCACCGTCACTGAAGGGTTGCTTCGAGTGTTCCGAGGACCCGGGGAGTATGGGCCTGACGTTGTAGGCATTAGCATTTTCATTATTGTTCTGTTTCCCCTACTGTTATTACAGACTTACAGAAGGGCGTAAAGCGCTCTCCCAATTGTTGGAGCTTTCAGCTGAATAGACGAGAGATTCCGCCGGATTTAGTCAGGCTGCAAATTTCATAGCTTTTCCCCAATTTGAATTTGGGCGAGGTATGAAAATGATTTTCTAACTGTTGCATCGGTGGAATGCCAACGTAAAATGTATTTTATTCAGCGATGTATACAATACTCAGTACTCAGTACTAAAGTATTTCATTTTTTATTTCGGCATTCACTTTGTGGTAAGATATATTGAAATTTAAAAGAAAACAATTATTTTCTACCACTTGAGTTATATTAATTTTATTTTTACAATCAAATTTAATTTAGAACCATTTGAGTGTGTCCAAATACTTGTTAGCGAAATCTAGATTATCTCCAATTAAAGGAGTCATTTTCTTATTTTTTTGTTTCTTCTTCATCTTTGATGAGATATCAAAAAAATTAAAATGAAAATAACTCCATTAATTGGAGATAATCAAGATTTTGTGAACAAGTATTTGGACACACTAAAAATGTTTTAAATAAATTAATTGTTGAAATTATAAGCTAAAATAATAAAAATGAATATGATATTTTCTGACGTTTCTCATGCATGTGATTGTATGTGATCCAGGATTCGGATCTCACAAACTAATAAAAGATTAGTTTCTGCGCAGTAAAAAAGTTTCGTTTCATCTCATCAATAGATGTCTCTTGTGAAGTTCTAATGATTCAAGAACAAATTTTCGAAATTGGTTCATATATATAGAACTTCCAAGAATTTGAGTAGTGTGGTTGTCATTAATGGGTAGAATTGGTGAATGTTACACGTGTGTAAATTGATCACTTTAACCAGCCTATGACGGTCGCCAGCCCCCTAAATACCCAGACTTCCATATTCTTCTTCATCTTTGATGAGACTTAAAAAATATATTTATAAAATTTTATGTTTGAATAAAGTAAATGTAACTCAAGTGTTAAAAAACAAGTGTTTTCTTTAAAATTTCAAATTAAATTTAAAGTAAAACAATCGTTTTATACCGCTTGAATTTTATATTTTATTACGACTAGTTTCGGAAGCAACATAATATGCCAAGTTTTTTCAGTTTTCTTCTGCTTCTATTAGCAATAAATAATACCTGTGTAGTCTTTCTGGGGAGGCGCTGCCTAGGGATGTGGTGGTGCTATGAGCTGAGCCCGTGCTGAGCGGTGAGCCCTGGGGCACCCTGCGACCCCCGCCGGCTGTACCGCGACCCCTGTGTATCCGAAGGGTTAGGCGGTTATCGTCAAATCGATTTCCAACGCCTTTTCCTGAAAAAAAAGAAAAAAAAATCAATATTTTTTATTAATTATTTCGGCATTCACTTTGTGGTAAGACATTATGAAATTGTAAAAGAAAAACACTCGTTTTTTACCACTTGAGTTTATTTTATTAATACAACTAGTTTCAGAAGCTATGCTTCCATCTTCAGGTCAAAATATAAACGAGAGTTTATATTTACCTGTTAATATTTCACAGTTTTAAATTTAGTATATATCATATCCATCCCTGAATAATAATAATCATAAAACCCCTATCCGCACCCCAATGGTGCATAGGGCACTGCGTCATATAACGCAGTGTTATCTTGATCGTTTATACATGAAGGAAAGGTGATTAGCTCTCCGCTTCAGGAACCAGTCCAGGGTAATATTGAATAAATATTACAGTGAAAAAAATCACAAATATTTATTTGAACCCCCCTGGGAATCGAACCCGGGACCTCCAGAATGGTAGCCGAGCGTGCTGACCGAAGATGACAAAATTCATGTTGAAACCGGTTTTAAAAAGTTCCAAAAATTAAATATCTAGGATTATGTATTATTAATATTCTGTTGAAAGGAAATGGAAAAATAGCAATAGGTAGGTATGGTACAGAAAGAAGAAATAGTAATAGTAGCAAAAGATGAGGCGCTCGAGGTTACATACCTTTACTTGTATAATTTGGACATAGAAATGTGAATAACTATGAAGAACTAAACAGTGTGTTGCCATATAATAAAACACGAAATAAATCTCCCCTGAAGTAGTAGATTTATATATCAAATAGATCTCTAAGGTAAATATGAGTTTTAAATTCCACTTGAAGCGAAATAATGTTATGTCTGGCCCAATATTTGCATAAAATAACGAATTTCCCAGAGCAAGCGCAGTAGAATGTTCATCTGCACAGATGCAGAATCCAATTATACATCTCCTTTAGTAGAAGATTCTCTAATGAAGATAAATAGATTAGCTAAGGTGCACAGAATTAAGAGCAGCAAACTCCAAACGTAATAGAAAAAAAACAACTTCACTTTGCTATATGTCCAAGGTAATGAAAACAGCCTTTTAAATAAAAAAAATAAAAAAACCCTTATCCGCATCCCAATGGTGCATAGGAAAGGTTTTCATTACTTTTATTTCTGCATTGATAATGAATTTCATCCTGGCCTGTCAATAACCAGACTACCAAATAAAGCAAAAATATGAAAACAATATTTGATGTTGATGCATTTGAAAATCGAAATCCTCAATTCTACAAATAAATGTAAGTGGAGGTTAGTTATACGTATTGTATACAAACTGTTCACCGAGTGATGCATTAATTTCCTGTGAGACCGAATGTTCTTGAACCACCCTGTATATTACAATTATTAATTACCCACTACAAGCAACAACTCAAGAATACAGTCTGTAAGAACATCGATTATTTTAGAAGCATACCATATTTTTATTTAAAAAAATCCATTTCTATAATGAAATTACATTCATTTATTGTTTCGGCATTAACTTTGTGGTAAGACATGTTACAATGATTAAAGAAAACACTTCGTTTTTTACCACTTGAGTTTTATTAGACTACATGTTTCAGAAGTTAAACTTCCATCATTCAGGTCTGTATAATGTTATTATACAGACCTGAATGATGGAAGTTTAACTTCTGAAACATTTAGTCTAATAAAACTCAAGTGGTAAAAAACGAAGTGTTTTCTTTAATCATTGTAAATTACATTCAAATGAAAAATATTGGGTTGAAAACTGTAATTTAATATATATTATTTATATATATTTTTTGTCCGCCTCCATAGTGTAATCATCAGCACGCTCGGTTTCCGTTCTGAAGGTCCCGGGTTTGATTCCCATGAGGGGGCATCAAATAAATAAAATTGATTTTCTCACTCTAATTTTCGTCCGCCTCCGTAGTGTAATGGTCAGCACGCTCGGCTACCGTTCTGGAGGTCCCGGGTTCGATTCCCAAGGAGGGTAAAATTAATATAAGTGATTTTTTCACTGTAATATTTATTCAATATTACCATAGACTAGTACCTGAAGCGGAGGGCTGATCACCTTTCCTTCATGTGTAAACGATTAAGATAACACTGCGTTAATATGACACAGTGCCCTATGCACCATTGGGGTGCGGATAAGGGTTTTTATTATTATTATTATTAATTTTTATTCAATATTACCCTGGACTGGTACCAGAAGCGGAGGATTGATCACTTTTCCTTCATGTGTTAACGATCAAAATAACACTGCGTTTGTATGATGCAGTGCCCTATGTCCATTGGGTGCGGATAAGGGTTTAAAAACGTTATTTTAAATTGAGGGTATTTGAGTAGTGCAATATAATATTAACTACATATTAGTTATCGTGAGGGTTGAAAGTATGATTTGAAATAATTTTACTATAGAAATAGATTTTTGTGTGTGAATCTGAATAATATGAGTATTTGGGTGAGTCTGGAACCGTTGGTTGACAATTCTTTTTATATACCTACGTCATTTAAATTGTTTACTGAATACTTAAATTCACACAATTTAAATTCATTTTGTCACAACATTTTATGACAATTATGGAACCCGGTTACACTGTATTTGGTGGAAAATATATTGGCAAGTTGTTATTTTATAATAAAATTAATTTATTACAATTTCATGTTTATCGTGAGTAAAAATCAAAGTAATATTTTTTTACAGACCTATTGTTTAAATTTTCATTGATCTTTTGAAATAATATGAATCTTAAGATTTTTCGTAAGAAATAATATGAATAAACAAGGCAAAGAATAAAGTGTATGGAATACAATATTGAAATAAAATATTTTATATAAAAATAGAAAATAAAAAATGGTTCATATGTAAAGATATATCCGTCAAAATAACGTACTATGGTATCTTTACATTAATACACAAATAAAAGCAAGGTACTAACAATGAAAAATAGCAATATCGATAGAACTTTGATATTATATGAATATAAAAAGAAAGAAACCTAAAAAAGTCAAAAATTTAGGCACAATAGAATTATTTGTGATGGTAACAAAAGAGTTCTTTTATTTTTACATTTCTTTTATGACCGTACTAATTCAGAAAGTCGAATAAAAGTAAAAATTGGACCCCGAAAATCTAAAAATAACTAAATACGATTTCCTGAAATAATTCAAACAATTACAATAACAGTCGAGTTAGCGGAAATTTCTTTTTTTACGACTGCAATAATTGTATGGGAATTATGGTTGGAACTGTCATAAATGGTTGACCGAAAATATATTTTTTGTGCTCGTCAAAAACTAAACAACTCGATTTTGTGAATGGCCTTTGAAAGAAAACATAGTCGTTCATAAATAAGAGAAAAATAAATAACTAAATAAAAGCATTCGCACGCAAAATAGGAAATGTACTCACGAGTATGATATTTGCTTCATTTGAATTAAAATTCATATAAAGTAATGATTTTTTAAAATAAATTCTTATTTTATTCAAAATATAAATACTTTCCCTAATATTTTAAATTGTTTTACTCTCTTTTTGGTCTTTCCGCTTATTTTCTGGTATCGAATAAATGAAATAAGCTTCATATCATAGGGTTAATTGTATTATACGAGTATTGTCTTCACATGAACAGGTATACAAATTTTATTAAATAAAACACTTTTTTCTAACCACTTTAACGTAAATGTTGCTTTTATTGACTACTTATTTTTTTACTCAATAAAAGCAACAATTAGGAATTTTTCAAACCGTAGCAACAAGCAGAAGAAGAAGAAGGTTAAAACGTGACGTATTTATTGCATATTACAGATATTACAAGTCCCTTTTTAAATGAAACAATTGTTTAAAGTTGTAGCATTTTACGACCGAAGACTTAGCTTAATGGTGTAACAACCTCACACGTTCACATGTTGCGAAATGTAACGAGTGGAAAATGTTGTATATGGGGACATTTGGAGCGGCTTCGAGGGAATATCGCCGGAGGTAATATTACCCGTTTGTTTTTATTGTCCTTTCTGGTAACACTAAAGCAGCCGCACGAAGATGGAAAACAATATTACATGAATTTACGGACTGCTGATTCGCTCGAAATAATTCAAGGAAGTGTGTGGAAAACGCGTCGGGACAGGTGGGGTGGAAAAACGGGGGGTTTCGAAATAACTGAAAAACCCTTCGTATTTTTTACGAAACTTATGTGTAAACAATTCTTCCATTTTTTCATCACATTTTCACATTTTTGGCCACGAATCTTCATCAAAATATTAAAAGAAACCATAATGGTTTATTTGAACCTTATCCACACCCAAAAAAGCAAAGGGGACTGCATCGTATCGATGTTATGCTTATGCAGTGCGTGGTATGTTTATGAAATAAAAAATGAAATAAAAAGTTCTCATAAATTATGACTTTATATATATCCTTTTTTATTCGCATCACATCTGTATACGAGCAGTTTTCATTACCGATAGATTGAAACGGTATGACAGATTGTAACAAGATAAATAATGCACAATGTAAAATAAATAATGCACGTGTTGCGCAACAAGAACCCACAAGATGGACCCCTAAATTTTTGAGATGGAGAACTTGGAGAATAAAAGAGGCATTGGAAGACCTCAAAAAAGATGGTCCGACGACATAGCCGCTGTAAAAGTGTAAAAACTAGCTGCAAGCAGCAACCAACAGAAAAATTATGGAAGGAGTGGAGGAAAGAGGGTTAAAGAAGAAGAAGTTTACAGAGAGTAAGCAGAATTTATGGTTTTAGAGAATGTATATTCCATCCAACCATGACCGTAATGTGATGATAAAAAATATTTGTGTTAGTTAAATTTCCATTAAAAACTTCTCAAGAATTGCTCATTCTATTTTATATGCCAAAGATTGTTTTATTCATTAGCAAACAAAAAATGAACGAATACGAAAAACGTTATTGTTCCGTTATTGTACAAAGCTAACCAAATAGCTTTCCATTGAAGCTTTTGCCCTTAGCTTTTATTTTATCTTTTGAGGTTTCAAGCGATGTTCTTTTTTATAACTTTAATTAAGCTTTTCCATTATTAAGTAATTCTGAAAGGTAAACATTGTCGTAAATGTTTGGGAACAAAAAAACAAAATATTTTCAGCCTATTGTTTGCACTTTGAATGCTAATTTTGAGGTACTACGAAACTGAAAAACCACATTTTTTCAACTCTCCGTTCCTTCTGTACAGGATGTTATTATTTTTGGGAATTTTCAAATCACATAATAGATACAAATCACTCATTCCATTCTCATAAACTAAATTAATTAAACCCAGTAAGTACCACACAAAGGCAAATTATGAATTGCTTAGAAAATTTAGAAATCCAATAAAACTTTAATTCTAATAATAATTTAAAAAATAATGTATGATTTAAAAAATTTTCATCTCTACTTTCCATTTTTTCTTTATTTTCAAACCCACCACTTTGATTAACCCCCTCTCCCCCTATCTTACCCCTCTCCTTAATTGTAGAACAAATAATTATTTATTATGCTCTAGTTTATATTAAGGCCTGAAGATTCCGAAGCAAAAATTCCGAAACTAGTCGTTATAATAAAATAAACTGAAGTGGTAAAATAAAACAAATGTTTTTAATTTAGAAATTTAAAAAAAAACCTTTAACGAAAATTATTATTATGAATCTTCACGAAAATCTGTCAACAATTTTATAAAAATAGTCGAAATATAATGTTTCAAAGATGTTTAAAATTAAACTTGGTTATTTAGTTATATATTAAAGGATGTTTTTCACTACTTTTATTTCAGTATTAATTATGAATTTGAATCCTGCTCTTTAAATAACCTGAATTCCATATTATTTTTTGACATCTCATCAAAGTGAAGAAGAATATGGAAGTCTGGGCATTTACGGGGCTGACGACCGTCATAGGCTGGTTTAAGTGATCACTTTACACACGTGTAACATTCACCAATTCTACCCATTATTGACAACCACACTACTCAAATTCTTGGAAGTTCTATATATATGAACCAATTTAGAAACTTTGTTCTTGAATCACTAGAACTTCACTAGAGACATCTATTGGTGAGATGTAAAGAAGCTTTTTTTTATTAAGCAGAAACTCTTATATTAGTATGTGAGATCCGAATCCTGGATTATAATCACACACATGAGAAACGCCAGAAAATACCATTTTCATTTTTATTATTAAGCTTATAATTTGACCAGATAATTTATTTATTTTGAGTGTGTCCAAATACTTGTTCACAAAATCTGGATTAATTAATTCATATTACTTATTAATTCATATTATTACTTCCATATTCTTCTTCATCTTTGATGAGATGTCAAAAAATAATATGAAAATAACTCCTGTAATTGGAGATAATCCAGATTTTGTGAACAAGTATTTGGACACACTCAAAATGTTGTACCTGAATTCCATATTTGAACAACATTTTAAGTGTGTCTAAATACTTGTTCACTCACCTGGGTTTTTTCTACCTATGAGTTATTTTTAGTTTTTTTGACATCTCAACATAGACAAAAGAGAATACGGAAGACTGTGTATTTTTTTTCAGGGCTTTTGACCTATCGAAGGCTGGTTGATTGATCACTTTACACAGGTGAAATATTCACCCATGATCTACTCATGATTGACGACCACACAAATCATTCTCCTAGATAAATGATCAATATCATGACGCAATAGATATGAATTCACAACAGCCACCTATCTAGAATCAAGAAAGCTTTTAATACGCAGCGACCCTTTTATTAGTATTTTTTTAAATATTATTTTAAACTTCATAATTTTTTTTTTAAATCAACTCAATCATTTAATGTTATAAAAACTTGATTCAACTTATTATCGTACTAAAGATTCAAAGAACTTCTTCATAATGTTTTTTGTATCACCCTTGAAGAGCGTAGAAGCGTTCTTGAAATTCGAAATCGAATAATAACAATTAAGGAAGTAAAATCGTGAAGTGAATCCTTCAAATGTTGACTTAGATTCTACCAATTAAAGTTTTAATTAAAATAGTTAACAAAAGACTAAGTCACGCGACACGGAGAGCTAGATCCTGCTTAATCCTGCACGAACTGAGATCTATGTATTTAGATTATTAGAGTATTATGTAGGTTCAACATTGTGTAATTCAATCCAAAGTTCGATATGCGTAAAGACATAAAGCTCTCGATCGGAAACATTGTAATAAAAATAGTGTTTCTTTCAAATGGGTTTATTCAAAGGTTTATTTTATATTCCACTCAATTTTAATACATTGATAACACAACTTGGCCTAGGCAACGAATAGACATTATCTTATCTTTAAAAATATTGAAAACATTATGTAATTTTGCATGTGCGATAAAAAAATGTGTATTTTTTGAGGATATTTTTTGAT
Source organism: Brachycentrus maculatus (assembly GCF_059751285.1). Classification (NCBI taxonomy): domain Eukaryota; kingdom Metazoa; phylum Arthropoda; class Insecta; order Trichoptera; family Brachycentridae; genus Brachycentrus; species Brachycentrus maculatus. The sequence continues at coordinate 15,706 of NW_028281307.1, read as the reverse complement.
AATATATATATTTTTTGATGTAAGGCATTAATGTATTCGAGAAGAACAAAGAGACGCAGTTCATTAAGTTTTAAATGTTAACAATACTGTCCCCACCACATTCAACTCCTTTAAAATTGTATAAAAGGGGCGGAGGAGGAATATTGGTGTGCTCAGATTAGATTAATATTCAAACGTATATACGTCGCGCTGGCTCTTTTTCTATTGGTGACACTTTGTTCTTCTCGCCCTAATAAGTGTTTTATAATTTTCGATATATTGGTGTCGCTTTGATCTTCTCGCCCTTACAACTTTGTAATTTTTTTATAAATAAATAATTGACTTTTATTTGCGCATTTCCGTCTTCCTCATCACAAGTGTTCTAGTATCACTAGACAAAACAAATATTATAAAGAAGAATAATAATGAAATTACAGCATATTGAGTGTGTCTAAGTACTTCTTCACAAATCCGGATTATCTCCGAACAGAAAATATATTTTTTGTACATTATTTTTAACATATCAACGTGGATGAAGAAGAATATAGAAATCTGTGCATTTATAGGGCTTACGACCTGTCATATGCTTGGTTAAGTGATCACTTTATACAAGTGTAACATTCACCATTCTATCCATGATTGACAACCACACTACTCATTTTTGTGGAACTCCCAAATATATTGATCAGTCTCGTGACACAAAACTTGTGAGTTCACAACAGCCATCTGTATTGGATTGAGGAAAGCTTTTTACTAAAAAGAGACTATTTTTACTAATTTTTCGTACTCCTAGATCAATAAATCATGGAGCTCTAAAAAATTCAGCAGTATGGTTGTCAATCATTGGTAGGATTAGTGAATGTTTCACGTGTATTAAATGATCACGTAAACCAAGCCTATGACATGTCGTAAGATCTGTAAATGACTACCGAATACTTATTCGTCTATGTTAAGATGTAAAAAAATAACTCCTAAGTGGAAAATTTCCAAATTTGTTAACAGGTATTTGGAACGACGAAATATTGCATACAATAGGATATATTTTTGAGGAAAGGGTTGAATTTCACGTAGACCATAGTCATTTTGAAAAACAATTTTCAGTATTTCAGGCTGAAGTTTCAGCGGCAGTTATATAATGTGGCGTGGATGGTTGAGAATGATATCGTTATGTAAATTTATGTCATTAGAATTCACGTATACAGTAACATTAGGTAGGTTTAATATGATTCGGTTTGGAGTAAATGAAGGTATCACCACACAGGATATTAGGCTATTTCAAATTCACTTACATGTTCCTGCGCGTCCCAAATACACGATTTTTAGACCACGGGTTTATTTTGTAGCATACAAAATATCTATTACTAATATAAGGTTAAGAAGGGACAAGACGGAAAGAGAATTAATTAAAGTACGGACGTAATTATTTAATTGTAAAACCTTTCTTCTGAAAATAGTTATTGTATCTATTATATGTAATGTTTAAAACCTAGTAATTGAAAACAAAAACATTTTTTTTTGTATTAATTAACATGTAAGTATTTCGGCTCAACACGCGCTATGCCTAAAGAGCCGTATACCATATTATTAAAAAAAAAGAAAAATGTATTAAGTTAAAAAAAATAAAAAACTACTATTATTAATATAATATAATACAAACCAATTGTTACTAAATTGCATCGCATTTTAAAAAATTAACATTTATATGTAGAAATATTGGGTTAAACGTGGTCTCCGCAAAATTTGACGAACGTGACTTTAGTGTTGCGAAACCGATGGCATAGGATGCTCTTTCACCAGCAGTCAGGAACAGGGAGTTTTTTTTTTAAATAACAAAAATCGCATTTATAATTTAAATTATTTCCACAATTTTCATTTCTCTAATTAATTTAAAACAAAGCGCCCTTAGAAAGTATTTTACGAAATTTTCGATTTATAAATAAGTATTTAAAAAAAATCTTGGTGACAACTGTCGTCAAGAAAAGGCGATTCAGTTTGCTTGGCCATGTACTCCGCATGCCTTCCGAGAACCACCAACAAGCTTGGCTCTTTTACAAGGTTCTCGCTGCCCAGGACGACCACTGCTGACAATTCATCGGCAGTTCTCGTCAGAACTTCGGGACGTGGGTCTGACTTGGAAGGATGCAAAAAAGGATTTATTCTGAAACTTATCAACACCTAATGGTGCATAAGATACCACATCGAATCATTTATTTAATTACATTTATTTTTTTTTTCTTTGCGGCTAGTGCCTTTAAAAAAATTAACATAAATATGTATCAATATGAAATAAAATTTTAATATTTAAATATAAATATATATATATATATATATATATATATATATATATATATATATATATATATATATATATATATATATATATATATATATATATATATATATATATATATATATATATATATATAAATATATATAAATATATATATATATATATATATATATATATATATATATATATATATATATATATATATATATATATATATATATATATATATATATATATATATATATTTATATATATATTTATATATATATATATATATATATATATATTTATATATATATTTATATATATATATATATATATATATATATATTTATATATATATATACATATATATATATATATATATATATGTCAATCACTTTTGTATTAATGCTATTTATTACATACATTTAATAAATACCTCTATTTGTGATTCTATAATTATCTCGTAAATTTTTAAGGACAGTTTAAACAGACACATTAAAATGTTTTCTGAGGTAAAAGTTTCGAATTTTACAAGCTCGAGTATTTGTAGCATCATTAATTTTCGTGTCGCATGTCACTTATCAACAAAGTTATCTAATAATAGCTCTTTTATCATCCCTCGAGCAATCTACAAGTGTCCGAATACTATCATTACACCCTGCTCGCCCTAAACCGCTCCATCCCTTAGCAGCTACCCTTATCTCTGTCTAAAAAGAGAGGCCACCCTTGTGCTGGCCTTTGTGGTTTTGCAGCATTCTATGCTCCATATATTTCCAGGAATTTCTTGTATGAAAACTCTTTTGACAATCACGTAAATTAAGGATGAATTTGAAAACATCGTTTATTGAGTTATTTTTTTCTTATGCATACTTATGTTTATTTTGCCAAAAAAAAAATTAAAATCAAAATAAAACTTTGTTTAAAAATTACTGTAATATATTAAAGAAACTTAAAGTGATTTAAAATAATATTTTAACATTGATTTAAAAACAAAGTAACATTTTAATTACAAAATGGAAAATCACAAAGTAAGTGCTTCAAATATAAATTACAAATATATTTTTTATTCCTTTCATTTTTGAATTTTTTTCTTACTTATTGTATCTGCAATATGGGTAACGTGATAAACATAAAAAGCATATTTTGTATATAAAACGTTATTTAGTTGGTTTTTATCACGTATTACCCAAAATAAATAATAAACTAAACTGAACTTCAAGACCACTTTTTAAACATTTCCAAAATAATTCATTTATCTTCTTTCTCTTTTTAAAATTTTCATTTTTTTGTAAAGGTCAGACCATAACAATTTTCTTTTAATGACCTGATGATGGAATGATTATTCCAAACTGGTAGTCATGAATTAGTTTTTTTTTTAAATGATATTACACAAACTGAACGATGAATGGAAAGAAGAGTGTTATATATCAATTCCACAAAGTAAACAATGCTTTTATAATACAATATAAAAATATTGAAATTAATTTGAAAAAGTATGTCTTCAGAAGTGCCAGTAATTTAATCAAATTTTACAACACCAAAAGTGGCTATTTTTGTATAAAAGAAGTTATTCGAGTTTGAACCTGGAAAATAAACATGGTAAACGATTTTGAGAGCGTCATAAAAAGTGCCTCGTAATCACGCGAAAGCCTCTTCCAAAAATATTTGAGCTTCCACAATATACTTGATCTCCTACGCAAACTCACGAAAAGCCCGAAATATGAATTTTTCCGAAACGTTTTACATTTTCCCAATATGTGCTTGGAGAAGTATTTTTACGACTTTCTAAAAAATACAATCCTGGAACAAGCTCGGCTTGTTTGCTGTGGATATTTTTACAAGTAATATGGATAAATTGTTCAACCAGTAAAACTTACATTTTAAATGTTGGTTTTAGAATAACAAGGGAAACTTATTTTACATAGAACTTTATTATGTTATTCATTTAACATTTAAATAAGGTTTAAAATATAACAAAAGCTTTTAAAGATAATATAAAAATAACAGTTACAATGATTAAAGAAAACACTTCGTTTTTTACTACTTGAGTTTTATTATAGACTACATGTTATTATACAGACCTGAATGATGGAAGTTTAACTTCTGAAACATGTAGTCTATAATAAAACTCAAGTGGTAAAAAACAAAGTGTTTTCTTTAATCATTGTAACATGTCTTACCACAAAGTTAATGCCGAAACAATAAATAAAATAACAGTTGTTAAAGTATCAAGTAAGTGAAAGAAAAATATTTTAAATATGTTATTAAAAATAATTTTTATAAAACAACAATAATATAAAATTTTTTCCTTTTTATTTTATTCAACCAGTAACCGACTTTTGTCAATACTGACATCATCAGACAAGTCTGGTAATGTCGGTAGTGACAAAAAGTGGATAAAGCTACAACGCAAATATGGTATATGCAAAGTTATTTTTTAATTAAATAAAATGCAGCTCCAATAAGAAATGTCAGTACAAATGACTTTAAACACGAATAAAAAAAATTATATTAAGTATATATGTATTGTCTACCTCCGTAGTGTAATGGTCAGCACGCTCGGCTACCTTTCTGGAGGTCCCGGGTTCGATTCCCAGGGGGGGGGTCAGATAAATATAAGTGATTTTTTCACAGTAATATTTATTCAATATTACCCTGGACTGGTACCTGAAGCGGAGGGCTGATCACCTTTCCTTCATGTGCAAACGACCAAGATAACACTAACCCCTATGGGGAGGTGGCGTGATGGTTAGTTAGTTATAAGTGAATTAAAAATAATTTTCATTGACTTTTAACACGAAAAAAACAAATACTTTGATATTATATAAATAATGTAATTTATAACATATTTTCTAGGTAACATTTACAAATTGTGTAATAATTCCTTTAGGGGTTGAAAGTCTTCTTAAACGTGAAATTCTTTTGAATACAATAAAACGAAAAGCGAGACTCTTCTGAATATTAAAAAGGCTGTTTTAAGTTATACAACTATTTGGAAAATAAAGAATGTAAACAATATCTTGTTAAAATTTTAACAAAATAAAGAATGGAAAATATAAGCTGGTATTCTACGAATTCGTTTAGGAAAATAAAACACAAAATGCCCCGGAAATACGGAATACAAGAAAATCAATTATTTATGCCATATTACTTTACATAATCAAAAAGGTCTTACAATCGAGTCAACTGATAAATGTTTTATTTATTGATTTGGCATTAACTTTGTGGAATAATATGACAATTTTAATATAAAAATAAAATATTATATTTTAACATCTCATCAAGATGAAGAAGAATATAGAGGTCTGGGCATTTACGGTCTACACGGTTACACGTGTGTAAAGTGATCACTTAAACCAGCCTATGACGTTCGACAGCCCCGTAAATGCCCAGACTTCCATATTCTTTTTCTTCTTTGATGAGATGTCAAAAATAATTTAAAAATAACTCCTGTAATTAGAAATAATCCAGATTTTGTGAACAAGTATTTGGACACACTCAAAATGTTTTAAATAAATTATCTGGTCAAATTATAAGCTTTAATAATAAAAATGAAAATGGTATTTTCTGGCGTTTCTCATGTGTGTGATTATAATCCAGGATTCGGACTTCACATACTAATATAAGAGTTTCTGCTTAGTAAAAAGCTTCTTTACATCTCACTAATAGATGTCTCTAATGAAGTTCTAGTGATTCAAGAACAAGGTTTCTAAATTGGTTCATATATATAGAACTTCCAAGAATTTGAGTAGTGTGGTTGTCAATAATGAGTAGAATTGGTGAATGTTACACGTGTGTAAAGTGATCACTTAAACCAGCCAATGACGGTCGTCAGCCCCGTAAATGCCGAGACTTCCATATTCTTCGTCATCCTTGATGAGATGTCAAAAATAATATTTACGGTCTGTTGCACAGGAAAAAGTTCAATAAGTGGCGTGATATTCATTTTTAATACATTTCATTATATTTTTAAACTTTGTTTAAAGGAGTGAGCGATGTATTTTGATCAAACACGAAACACAGTATGCGAGAGTTTACTAGAGACATCTATGGCGTGTAAAGTGATCACTAATACCAGTCTTTGCCGACCGTAAGCCCTGTAAATGACCAGATTTATTATTCTTCATATATAAATACACACACACACACACACACACGCACACACACACACACACGCAAGCACACACACACACACGCACATACACACACAAGTGTACATTTTTGTTCGCTCAATTAGCTCAAAGTTGAGGAACAAATCGCAATACGAAGTTCGAGCAAACTTTGTATATCGAAAAGTTTTTTTTCTCGAAATTCATGTAGGTGTTATACGCATAAATCTCAATAATTGAATATGAAAGAGGCAGCGCTCCGGAACGCTTAGAGGCAAAATAAAAGGCTCTCCAGAATAGAGCGTCCGAAACGTGAGTCTGCTGATTTGGGGTAATGATTTATCTCGTGGTCACGTCTTCACTCTCTTAACCTTTCCCTTCCGGTTCTAAAACAAAACGCGCGTTCCGGTGTTAGGTAGTCACTACACAATGAAAAATTAGCGATTTTAAATTGGAAAAATACGGACATTCATAGCTAATCCCCTAAATTAATTATAAGTGAAGTAAAAAATTATAATAATTTAGATTTATTTTCCGGAAACATTGAAACACCATCTGACAAAGCTCAGGAAAAAAGCATAGGTCCGCTCTTGTAGGGAGCTCAAGAGCTACTGACCGCTACCTAGAAAACATTGAGCTTTGAGCTTCTAACGCTTACACAGTGCATGTATGCAAGAGTGAGATGCGAAAATAGTGTCGCGGTTCCCGCACACTCTTCACGCGCTGTTTATATGTATAATAACTCCGATATACCCGATAAATTCTGATTATTATTAATACTATTTATTAAATCAATGCCTAAATATGTTATGGAGGAATGAATAAAATCTTAGCCTTGTATTTAATGTATTTATAGAAATATTATGGTTATTAGAAGCAATGTATACTAGGTACACAATACCGGAAAGGGAAGGTCAAAGGCCCAACGCATTCAGCACAAAAGACCATTAAATTTTTTCAATGTAAATATTTTTTTAGCAAATCTTTTTTCAGCTAAGAGAATAATTGACAGAAGTTATGATTAAAATATAACATTATTTTAAAATCACTAAAAATATTTTATTTTAACTTAATTATAATATCTACCGGTTTCGAAGCTAACCGATGCTTTTTCAAAACTAATTAATACCAAAATTTTGTAGTAATAATCAGTCTTGAAAAAGAAACAGTTTCAAAATCTGTAGACGTTACGATTAAGTTATAATAAAATATTTAATGTGATTGAAACAAAGTTGTATTTTATTTATAAAAAGGAAAATCACAAAGTTATTGCTTGAAATATAAATTATACATTCAATCCTCTCCACAACATGTTGAGTGTGTTTAAATACTTGTACACATATCTGAATTAACTGTGGTTACTGTTTACATTTTTTTTAAATTTCAACATAAATGAAGAAGAATATGGAAGTCTGGGCATTTACCAGCCTTATATCCATCATAGGCTTATTTTTGACATCTCCACAAAGATGTTTAATAAAATATGTCTTGGCATTTATAAGCTAAGTTATGTGACTTTTCATCTTCTTCAAATCGATATCCGCACCCGATGGTGCATAGGTCACTGCATCATATAAACGCTTTCTTGATCGTTAACATGTGAAGGAAAGGTCATCAACCCTCCACTTCAGGTACCGGTACAAGGTAATATAGAATGAATATTAGGGTGAAAAATCACTTATATTTATTTGACCCCCCCTGGGAATTGAACTCGGGACCTCCCGCACGTTAGCTGAACGTACTGACTATGACACTACGGAGGCGGGTAAATAGAAGTTATGTGACTTTACACACGTGTAATGGACGTTACAGTACTAACCCTTGTTTTAATTTTCTCGATTAAATTAATATTATCTTAAACAATATTAACTCTTAATATAATCTTCCATACTTGAGAAACTTGTACCTCTCAGTCACACGTTTCAATTTTGCAAAGTATCTTCTAAGAAATGGTAAACCAAAGCTTCCTTCAATTTAAATGGTACCATGTAAGTACATTAAATGTAAATTGGAGCAAGTTTTAGTTGTCTAGTTCTCAGCAACTTCCGGAACTTTGGATTCCCATACACATCTCAAGAGTAACTCTTTCAACACATTCCCTTTGTTCCCTAACAAAGTAGGAATGATCAAAACCCTCGTAAAACCATTTTTCTTTTTTAAATTCATTTTTTACTTTCCAAGTTTCACTATTCCTTAAAATCTATGGTGGCACGTGTTTTGATGCATTCCAGATCATTTTTAATCACCGTGATTTTCTTTTAATGTTTTTAAAAAAAACATGTGTGTTGGTATGATGTATTCATCATTATTTCTGTTACTGTAATAACAGCCTTACAGTGTCTGGATTCAATACTTCCATTCACCGAATCCAAAACCTCGGCAATGATTTTGCAGACCATACTACGTGGAACACATCAGTTTTTAACTATAAAGCAATTTAAGTATAAAGCAAAAGCTTGTATTATATGTAAATCCTTGTTTAATATACTTGAAAGATTTTATTATCATAAGTATTATGTACAAAAAAAACTTAACGACTTTTACCAGTCTTTACTTAATAAAGCAAAATGCCATTTTAAATTTGGTATTTATATCATTGGTAAATAAAAGCCTAAAACAACGGATTTTAAACTGGCAATGCACAATGAAGTCCAGGTACTAATCCTAATGTATGGAAATGTAGCGTGGAGTTGGCAAAAGAAGGATGAAAATAGATACATGCAGTTAAATGCGATTTTTCTAACGAGTACGTAGCAAAACGATGTATGATAGATGCTCGAATGGTAATATAAGGAAATAATGCAATGCTGAGAAAAGCACCATGGTTAAAATGAAAAAAGGTATGTTGAGATGGTTTGGACATATAGAATCAATGAGGAAATAAAACAAAAATCAGGCAAATATATGGATATGCAGAAGCAGAAGAAGATCAAGAATAGCTTGACATGATGAAGTATTTAAAATACTTCAAAGTGGTCGGGTCGACAGTCGGAATAATGGACGGTTATGTATAAGGAGATGTATGAATATGAAAGAGTCGAAGAAAGTTTGCAAAGACAGAGTGGTGTGGCGTTCTAATCTCTCTCTCTCTACCCATGAAGTAAGGCAATGGTTAGTTAGTCAGTGAGTTTTTATATCTTAGAGGAAACACTATACAAAAATGGTGGTAAAGTGGAAAACAGTTTTCGAATCAAGTTCTTAATTTAAAGTTATCCACGATTTAATTAAAAAAGAATTCAAGGGATGGTATGGGAAAGAGGGATGATTTTTTTTTAAATTTTCATTTGCTTTTTTAAGACTTACGTTTAACTTTCAGGAATTTAAACTTTTGCAATATCGCAAAACTATACACAGCTTCATATTTCAGGTAGCATTTTACGAAAATTTCGCTTTTTAAACTATTCAAATTTGTTAGTTTAATTAATGTTTTACCTCGTTCTTAAATAAATTAAGAAAATTAAAACGATAATTTGAATAAAAATTCGGAATAGTTTATTAAATGTAGCAAATTTAAAAAAAAAAAAAAAAAACGTAGTCTTTACTGTTTTTGCTGATATTTTGTAAACACATTTTATAATCATAAAAAATATCTCCAAAATTGTTTTAGCCACCCTTATTTTTATTTTTTGACATCTCAACAAAGATGATAAAGAATATGGAAGTCTGGGCATTTGCTGGGCTTACAACCGTCATAGGCTGGTTTGCAGAATCCCTTTACACACGTGTAACATACAACAATTCTACCCATGATTGACAACCACACACACTCAAATTTTTGAAACTTCTAGATATAGTGTTCAAACTCGAAACACTTTCCTGACTTTACTAGAAATTTACTAGAAACATCTTTGGTGGGATGTGAGAAGCTTTTTTTATTTACTTTTATTTTGTTACTTTTTTTCCTACCAGTTTCGACATACACTTTGTTATCTTCTGGAATGGATATGTACTCATACGTATGAACATAGGTATGTAGAGTGCATATCCATCCTTGAAGATGACATGATACTTTTAAAAACCGGTTGTTTGAAAACTTCGTATTTATGAAACCATGTATTTTGTGCATGTATCAATTATAGGGTAATTATTATATTTACTTTAGACATAAAGAGTAAACCATGTCACGAGTAGAGAAAGGCTATAAAACTTATTGAGTTGGAGCCTCAATATGAAAACCTGTGTTGCATTAGCCGTAGCTAGATTTCAGAGTCACAAGGACGTTAAGTAATTTTAAAAAAATCGCAACATACTTGGGTGTGTCAACATGTTTGTTCAATGTGGAATTGGCGAAACATTTTGACATTTCAACATAGATAAGGAAGTGTGAACCAGGATTTGGACACACTTAAACATGTTGTTAATAACATACTTGGTCAAGTTCTACTTGGTCTCTATTTTGATTTTATTTATTTATGTTTTTCATATCATTTTTATTACGACTCCTAACCTGACCACTTTCAAGTATTTGGCATACTTGATCGTGCCATGTTTTTCTCGGTGTTTCTCTGCTCCTTTTCCCAATTACATTCGCCTCGTAAATTTGTTTTACCGTTCTTTTCTCACTCATTCGTTCTACATGTCCAAACCATCTCAACACACGTTTCTTAATTTTATCGATAATGCTTATCTCAGTAATAATCGGCGGGTGTGTATGAGGAGATGCATGAACGTGGAAAAGGCGAAGAATGTTTGCAAAGATAGAGTGGTGTGGCGTTCTATTCTCTCTGCCTACCCCTGCGGGGAAGCGGCATTATGGTAAGTTAGTTGTATTATTTTTCATCGTTGTTGGGATGTAAAAATGTAAATTTCCGCCTCCATAGTGCTACCATGCTGGAGGTCCCGGGTTCGATTCCCAAGAGGGTCCAAATAAATATTATGGATTTTTCAGTGTTATATTTATTTAATATGACCATGGACTGGTACCTGAAGCGGAAGGCTGATCACCTTTCCTTCGTGTATTTAACGATCAAGATAACACTGTTTCTTTACGATGCAGTGCCCTATGCAAACTTTGGGTGCTGATAAGGGTTCAAAGAAGAAAAATGTAAAAATTATAAAAAATAATTGATAAAAAGTTATTAAAAATAATTGAATGATACTTGAAGAAATCATTGAATTGGTTCCAGTTAGTTTATTTTATTTTATTTTATGTATATTGTAATTTTCAAAAATATATTAATGAACGCTTGAGTTAGGAAAAACGTTTTTTTAGTGCTTAGCGGTACTTAAAGTGTAAATATATCCTTATTCCGTAAGCTAGCTTAGATTTCCAGTGAATCGTCCTTACACTTTTAAAGTTCCGTAAAAGCTTCGAAGAAAAAAGAAGAAGAATTATCCCAAGTCCGCGCCGCTCCTATCTCCTTCATAGAAATACAGCCTTAATGGCGCCGTGAAAAGGAAAATTCTAATAAGGATACTTAGTACACTCGAGCCTTGGACATTCTGTATTCGCGCTTCGTAAATAGAACCTCTCACGTTTATTAACGCGGCTTTGTAAGGCTAATAAGTTTAATGAAGACATCCCTTATACATTGAAGGATGCTATATATAATTATAAAGATGTGTTCCTACACAGTACCGTGAAAATTTATGATAAAAATAAACACTTTACTTCATATGAAAAAATCTAAATTTAAGTTTTTGTTATCTTGAGAATGATAAAGAATTTAAACGGCTCACAACCAACAAAAAGCAGGTTAAAGTGATCACTTTATACATTTGAAAATCAGTTTTTTTTACAGCGACGGTAGCGCTATCTGTTGAACATAACAGCAACACTCGCAATTTTAAACATTGCTTGTGGCGGAGAGCGTGCTTCTTAATATCTGTATGCTGTGGCATATTTATTTACAAATCATTGAGATATAAAATAAATTTTAAATGTTTGATTCCTATTTTCTTTATTTTACATTTAAACAGATAATCACAGCAACACGTAGCTGGGTACAACTAGTTGTTAATGAAAATGTTTTTTTTTTAAAAAAACACTTTTTAAAAACAAAAAAAATCAAATACAATTATAAATGGGTAAAGAGTACATGTTAATTAAAAAACCAAAAAAAAAATTAAGATATAAAAATGAAACACTTTTGTAAGTCAATAATTTATATTTTGTATTCTTATTATGACTAGTTTCGAGAACTTCTCAAAACTAGTCTTGTTAAAATTAAAAACCCACAATAGGGTGTTATACAATTTAAAAAAAACATAATTTCACAAAGCTAATGCCAAATCAATACACAAATAAAATAAAATCCTTAGTTATAATAAATGTATATATACAAATATGAAATTTGCTAGTTACGTAGTATATCGTACATAGGCGAATGATGGTATATTTAAACTGTCAGCATGTCCTCCTTAAAGTTATATTAATTATTCCTCCTTGAAAATTGTCAACTTTAGACTGACAACTTGTCACGTGTCAACTAGAAAGTTATGCCACCGAAATAGGTCACTGAAAATAGGATATAAATTATATTATTCTGCAAATTTTATCAATCGTCTTTGACTCTCATATTTCCACTCTGTTATACTTATTGAATTTTATCCGCAGCTCATTATTTTTATTACCTTTATCTTCACCCAATGGTGCATAGGGCATAGAATCATATTGACGCGTTATCTTAATTGTTTCATGAAAACACAGTGATTTTACTCACATCTTAAAAACTATACGTAACACCCTAAATACAAAAGATTTTGGAAAAGCTTACTACGTTTTATGTGATTCTATCCTGCAGTATGGTACAATCATTTGGAGTACTGTGAATTATGCATTATTTAAGAATGTTACTGTTGCCATCTGTGTTGAGATATCAATATAAATGATTCAAGAGGACAAACTCAGCTTTGTTAAAAAATAATTCAAGACACTTAAAAATCAGAATTATTTTAGTAGGATATTATCACATAGGGATAAAAAATAAATTTGAAAGTATGAAGCAAAGGTATGTTAAGTTTTATATATATTTTTTAAATGCCAACCGTTTTTTGTCAAACATAAAAATATATTCAATTCAACTAAAAGAAAAATCAGTTCACTCTCTCTCTTTGATTGTTTTGGAATTTCAAATCATTTAATGTTTCTTAGGAATAATAATAAAATTATGTAGGCAAAACTTGAATTGTTTCGCCAAAGGCTTTACAAGCAATTTCAAAGAGATTTTGTAAAAGATTCCCCTAGATTCGATGAAACGTAAAGCAATAGTGAAATATATATTTTTATTAAAAAATTGTTTGTCAAAAACTTGCGTTACATTTTCAAATGAAAAATAATAAATTCGATTTCTAGGTACAATTCCTCGAGGCTAAAAATAACGTCAGAAGGTATCATGTATTTATTTAAATTTGTAATTCAAATTTTTCATTCTCATTTCTAACTCTTATCCGCACCCAATAGTGCATAGCGCGCTGCATCGTGTCTACACAGTGTTTTCTTGATCGTTATTTATATGAAGGCAAGGTCCTCCTTGCTTCACTCCTGCGCTTCAGGGTCAGTCCTGGGTAATATTAAATAAATAATGTAGTGTAAAATCACTCATATTTATTTTCACATTTAAAAATGTATATTGTGACATAACCAAAATGGCATAATTAGGCGGAACAATTGTCACAATATTATTTTTGATTTGTTTTTTAACAATAAAATACAACTTAGTAGACTCAAAAAAGATGATTATTTGATTCGGCAGTCACTTTGTGGTAAAATCTATCCATTTTTAATTAACGTTGTACTTAGTAAATACCACTATTTCTTAAAATCTACTGTGACACGTGTTTCGTGAAACTTAAATTCTACTTAAAATCTTCACACTTAAAACCTACTGTGATACGGTGTCTGAAAATGATGCGGAATGCATCGAAACACGTGTCACAGTAGATTTTAAGAAATAGTGGTATTTACTAAATAAAAAATTAATTAATAATCAAAAAATATGTTAAGTTATAATGTAACTTTGTTTTAAAATTACTGTAGTTTTTTATTATACTATAATTTTTATAGTGATTTCATAACAAAGTTACATTTTAATTATAAAATGTAAAATCACAAAGTAAGTCCTTCAAATATAAATTATATTAAAAAATATGTGTTTGATTTACCAATTATTACATATAAGATAAGAAGAGTGTTATGTTACCATACCACAAGGTTTTACCAAAATGCTTTTCATATAAAAAATAAATTATTCTCTCTGCCTAACCCTGCAAAGAAGTGACGTGATGGTAAATTTGTTATGTGAAAATAAATATGAATGATTTTTTCAGTGTATTATTTATTCAATAATATCATGGACTGGTACCTGAAGCAGAGGGCTGATCACCTTTCCTTCATGTGTAAACGATCAAGATAACACTGCATGTATATGACGCAGTGCCCTTTGCACCGAGTATATATATATATATATATATATATATATATATATATATATATATATTATAAATATATATATGTATATATATATATATAAATATATATATGTATATATATTTATATATTTATATATATATATATATATATATATATATATATATATATATATATATATATATATATATATATAAATATATATATATATATATATATATATATATATATATATATATATATATATATATATATATATATATATATATATATATATATATATATATATATATATATATATATATATATATATATATATATATATATTATAAATATATATATGTATATATATATATATAAATATATATGTATATATATTTATATTTTTATATATATATATATATATATATAAATATATATATATATATATATATATATATATATATATATATATATATATATATATATATATATATATATATATATATATATATATATATATATATATATATATATATATATATATATATATATATATATATATATATATATATATATATATATATATATATATATATATATAATATATATATATATTTATATATATATATATATATATATATATATATATATATATATATATATATATATATATATATATATATATATATATATATATATTTATATAAATATACATATATAATACACATTATGTCAAGATATACACATCGGAAAATCAAGACAAGTGGGTGCGTTTTTCAGACACCCTTCCATGTATATTGTCACTGATAATGACAACTTTATTTTTTCAACTTCGTCATCGTAAATAAGTAATGTTTGAGATATCCCTCCACTACGTCCGACTTAGTTTTAGTTGACAAGACAGAATTGGAGTTACTCTAAGTGACAGCGGACTTTTCGAATCGAATCACAAAAAGTTTTTTGCTTTTCCGATGTCAAATCTTACTATATTTT